>NC_056438.1:49884565-50184565 GCF_018296145.1 Oncorhynchus tshawytscha | reverse complement strand
AATTGATGAAATAATGCTTCGCTCTAACGTATTTTCCCCGAGTGCCCTTAGAGTCATGGTTGCACCATTACCACAGCGAAAGCTTCAATTTCAATCAGTGCCTCGGGTTTCCCCAAAAGCATCTTAACGTTAAATTCATCATTAGAACCATTAAGCACCATGGTGCTAACAATTAACTTAAGTCTTAAGATTATTTTGGAAAACCGGGCCTACGTCAAAAGATCTGAACCATAATACCGGCGCAGCATTTTTATCTTCCTATAGCGGGTCGCTGGGTCTGCATTTTACATTCATAAACCATGTCGTTATCCATTTGTTTACACTTCAGTCATGTTACCTCATTGGTTAGCTAGCTAACAACCTGGGAACGTCACCAGTATATCCAAACATTTGGGGGCATAGAAAGAAAGGAAAAGGGATAGCTGCTTCAGGAGATCAGTGACAGTAGAAAATAATGAATGTCAGATCTTCTGCCGTTTTTGAAGAGACAGTATACAATTTAATGTAATGCATCTCAATAGTGCTTTTACACAATGTAGAAACCTAATATTCCACACATTACTTTGTAATTTCGATGACAGTTATTCCTTTCAACATTTTGCCAGGGTGCAGTTGATAAATGAGAACTTGTTCTCAACTGGCCTACCTGGTTAAATAAAGGTGAAATATTTTTAGCTTTTACAATAAATTAATATCTTATATACATATTACATTATTTTCTAGGGAAAATCATGTCCCTCAAAAGTACCTTGAATTCGTATAGGCCCAATATAGGCTGTATTACAATAAAACACGATATATTCTGGTGCCCCTACATTTCATGTGGTGCTCCTAACTTCTTTAAATTGGGAGCATCAGTGTTAAAATGTTGATGCTAGCCCCAGGGCTCTAAATTAACACAAATACAAGACTACTACGGTCAAAACGTTTTCAATGAAAACATTAATTTCAATAAGTGAAAAAACAATTGATAGAACATGAACTGTGTTGTGGACACACTAACTCACTCTTCTTTTTCCTCTCTCTCACACACACACACACACAGAAAATTAATTGACCAGGTGGGATGTAACAGTCTGTATGTTCCCTGGTCTCTCAGGCTGTAGCAGAATTTCAATACAGTTTAGTTTGTTGTAGAAAAGGTTTGTACCCGCAAGGTGCAAGCGGTACTAGGCAGTCTAATATGGGGCGGCAGGTAGCCTAGTGGTTGGGCGTTGGGCCAGTAACCGAAAGGTTGCTGGATCGAATCCTCAAGCTGACAAGGTAAAAATCTTGTCATTCTGCCCCTGAACAAGGCAGTTAACCCACTGTTCACCCGGTAGGCTGTCATTGTAAATAATAACTTGTTCTTAACTGACTTGCCTGGTAAAATAAAAAAATGGTCTTGTATGGAACAGCTGAGGGTGGGACTTGGTGAATAATTGATGTCGCTTGAGAATGAGCCTTTTGCGGAGGTGATGCTGCTACAATTAACAGGGGCAGATTCAGGGGGTGGATGTGGCTGTTATGATCCAAGGCCAGAAGAGGGACAGGTGTCCATGTTAAAAGGGCTCCTCGCCGGGCTTCCTGTAGGGGCTGACCTCCTCAGTCTCTGTGTCTCCCATATCCAGGCCAGGCTGCTCCTCAGACAACAACACCTCTGGAGTGTCCTTCTCACAGCCCACACTTAACAAAAAACAACACATTTCTGTTAGTTACTTTCAGACTTGCTTTTGACAAATGTGAATGGCTGCCTGTAGTGTAAAAGAGAGAGAGAAAGGAAGACAGAGTGATTGTGAAAATGAGAGAGGGGGGAAAGAGAGCTCACCTTGGCGTCCATGACCTTGGGCGTCCATGACCTCTTCTCCTCATCCAGGGGTGGACCTCCCCCAGTTCTATCTGCTGCTCCCCGGTGAAGCACGGCTGGCTCTTCTGCATCACACGTAGCTTCTCTCGGTCTTCCCTAAGCACACAGTCGATGCCCCTGAGTAGACCAAGGAACATACACACTCGGTATACTGAACTATGTGACTTATATGACCAGGTGAAAGACATACAGTGCCAGTCAAAAGTTTGGACACACCTACTCATTCAAGGGTTTTTCTTGATTTTTTAAACTATTTTCTACATTGTAGAATAATAGTGAAGACATCAACACATCTGAAATCATGTAGTAACCAAAAAAAGTGTTAAACAAATCAAAATATATTTTATATTTGAGATTCTTCAAAGTAGCCACCCTTTGCCATGATGACAGCTTTTCACACTCTTGGCATTCTCTCAACCAGCTTCTTGAGGTCATATGGAATGCATTTCAATTAACAGGTGTGCCTTGTTAAAAGTTAATTTGTGGAATTTCTTTCCTTCTTAATGTATATGAGCCAATCAGTTGTGTTGTGACAAGGTAGGGGTGGAATACAGAAGATAGCCCTATTTGGTAAAATACAAAGTCTATATTATGGCAAGAACAGCTCAAATAAGCAAAGAGAAACGACAGTCCATCATTACTTTAAGACATGAAGGTCACTCAATGCGGAACTTTTCAAGAACTTTGAAAGTGCAGTCGCAAAAAACATCAAGCTCTATGATGAAACTGGCTCTCATGAGGACCGGCACAGGAAAGGAAGACCCAGAGTTAACTCTGCTGAAGAGGATAAGTTCATTAGAGTTACCAGCCTCACTCCTCTTTCTTTTCTAGTTAGAGATAGTTTGCACTGTTCTGTGAAAGGAGAAGTAAACAACGTTGTACGAGATCTTCAGTTTCTTGGCAACTTCTCGCATGGAATAGCCTTCATTTCTCAGAACAAGAATGGACTGATCAGTTTCAGAAGAAAGTTCTTTGTTTCTGCCATTTTGAGCCTGTAATCAAGCCCACAAATGCTGATGCTCCAGATACTCAACTAGTCTAAAGAAGGCCAGTTTTATTGCTTTTTTAAATCAACACAACAGTTTTAAGCTGTGCTAACAATTGCAAAAGGGTTTTCTAATGATCAATTAGCCTTTTTAAAATGATAAACTTGGATTAGCTAACACAACGTGCTATTGGAACACAGGAGTGATGGTTGCTGACAATGGGCCTCTGTAGATATTCCATTTTTAAAAATCCTCCGTTTCCAGCTACAATAGTCATTTAACACACTAACAATGTCTACACGGTATTTCTGATCAAAATGTGACGTTATTGTAATGGACAAAAAAAAATACGCTTTTCTTTCAAAAACAAGGACATTTCTAAGTGACCCCAAACTTTTGAACGGTAGTGTAGCTGATGTTGAACTGATCTTCAGGGTCCACTAGATATGATATCTGGAATAATTCAAAACTAGCCTTGAAGAAATCACACATTTTCTCCAAACCCACTTTGCCTGACAACTTGTGCAAGTGTCCCATCTTATAGGCATACATTAGAACTGCAAGCCAGCGACAAAAGACCTCATACGCTTTCATCATCATAAGATGCATCACACAAACATACATATATTTTTGGGATCCATTGTGGACATAAATCCAGCAGGTAAATACAGGGACGGAGTAGGTGGGAGTGGAAGGGAGTGGGTAGTATCTATGCTGTGCAATGTGTGCTGTGCAATGTATTTCCCAAAGATGCTGTGTTCCCATCTGAAAAATGTGTAAATAAATAAACCAAATAAAAACCAACAAATATTTCTAACCCCAGCATTCATGGGCACTCATCATTTTGGGAAACATTGCACTAGGACTCATGCTCTGGGTAGAAGTTGTCTGTGGTCACAGATCTAGGATCAGTTTACCCTCCCCTTATCCTTCCCCTAAGCCCGCCCCTTCAAAAATCCCAAACTGACCCAGATATGCATTCACAGACAACTTTCTCATATTCCAAGGCACATTGCGTGCCGCCTCTCTCCTGTCTCCTCCCACTCACCGGGAGGGCATCTGATAGGTCAGCATGACCTTGTCGTCAGCGTTGGCGGTGACTAACCACGGCGGATCCTGCAGTACATACTTGTCATATTGGCTTTCCTCTACCTCCATTGGCCGCCCCTCGCTAGCGCTACCACCACTCCCGCCACTGGAGTGCACTTTGACCTGCTGGCAGCTGTTCTGGAAGGAGTCCACGGTGCCAAAGTAGTTGCTGCTGTTGTTGCTTGTGGGGCTGCTGCTTACTGTGGGGGTGAATGAACGCACAAAACAGAGTTAGGATCTCTTACCTCAGAAGCACCAGCGTTCTGGTCTCAAGTGCTTCATACATGAAGCAACAAACTGCTGGATGTAATGTCATGCTGCCATGTTAATGTCCTTCTATCTTGTGTTCGTTCTTGTTCTGCCAGCCTTGTTGATCAAATATGTAAACCCCCAAGGCAGTTACAGGAGTGAGGTTTGGTACAGTGGAAGTGACTGGTATATACAGTGCCTTGCGAAAGTATTCGGCCCCCTTGAACTTTGCGACCTTTTGCCACATTTCAGGCTTCAAACATAAAGATATAAAACTGTATTTTTTTATGAAGAATCAACAACAAGTGGGACACAATCATGAAGTGGAACGACATTTATTGGATATTTCAAACTTTTTTAACAAATCAAAAACTGAAAAATTGGACGTGGAAAATTATTCAGCCCCCTTAAGTTAATACTTTGTAGCGCCACCTTTTGCTGCGATTACAGCTGTAAGTCGCTTGGGGTATGTCTCTATCAGTTTTGCACATCGAGAGACTGAATTTTTTTCCCATTCCTCCTTGCAAAACAGCTCGAGCTCAGTGAGGTTGGATGGAGAGCATTTGTGAACAGCAGTTTTCAGTTCTTTCCACAGATTCTCGATTGGATTCAGGTCTGGACTTTGACTTGGCCATTCTAACACCTGGATATGTTTATTTTTGAACCATTCCATTGTAGATTTTGCTTTATGTTTTGGATCATTGTCTTGTTGGAAGACAAATCTCCGTCCCAGTCTCAGGTCTTTTGCAGACTCCATCAGGTTTTCTTCCAGAATGGTCCTGTATTTGGCTCCATCCATCTTCCCATCAATTTTAACCATCTTCCCTGTCCCTGCTGAAGAAAAGCAGGCCCAAACCATGATGCTGCCACCACCATGTTTGACAGTGGGGATGGTGTGTTCAGGGTGATGAGCTGTGTTGCTTTTACGCCAAACATAACGTTTTGCATTGTTGCCAAAAGTTCAATTTTGGTTTCATCTGACCAGAGCACTTTCTTCCACATGTTTGGTGTGTCTCCCAGGTGGCTTGTGGCAAACTTTAAACAACACTTTTTATGGATATCTTTAAGAAATGGCTTTCTTCTTGCCACTCTTCCATAAAGGCCAGATTTGTGCAATATACGACTGATTGTTGTCCTATGGACAGAGTCTCCCACCTCAGCTGTAGATCTCTGCAGTTCATCCACAGTGATCATGGGCCTCTTGGCTGCATCTCTGATCAGTCTTCTCCTTGTATGAGCTGAAAGTTTAGAGGGACGGCCAGGTCTTGGTAGATTTGCAGTGGTCTGATACTCCTTCCATTTCAATATTATCGCTTGCACAGTGCTCCTTGGGATGTTTAAAGCTTGGGAAATCTTTTTGTATCCAAATCCGGCTTTAAACTTCTTCACAACAGTATCTCGGACCTGCCTGGTGTGTTCCTTGTTCTTCATGATGCTCTCTGCGCTTTTAACGGACCTCTGAGACTATCACAGTGCAGGTGCATTTATACAGAGACTTGATTACACACAGGTGGATTGTATTTATCATCATTAGTCATTTAGGTCAACATTGGATCATTCAGAGATCCTCACTGAATTTCTGGAGAGAGTTTGCTGCACTGAAAGTAAAGGGGCTGAATAATTTTGCACGCCCAATTTTTCAGTTTTTGATTTGTTAAAAAAGTTTGAAATATCCAATAAATGTCGTTCCACTTCATGATTGTGTCCCACTTTTGTTGATTCTTCACAAAAAAATACAGTTTTATATCTTTATGTTTGAAGCCTGAAATGTGGCAAAAGGTCGCAAAGTTCAAGGGGGCCGAATACTTTCGCAAGGCACTGTAATAGGAAAATAATTAGAACAAATGTACAATAAGGCTAGGGTAGGTGTGTGTACAGACCTGTGCCACTGCCAGATACTCCGCTAGCTGACGTTCCACATCCCAACGTTCGGCTGTTATTAGACATTCTGCTGTTAGACGTTCTAGCTGAGGTTCCGCAGCCATTAGAGCTGAAACCCATGGACCCTGAAGTGCCTGAGCTGGTGCCTGAACAAAAGTCTGAATGGAGCAGGATGTCCAGGAGGTCACCTGATGATGAATTGACATCGCTATGGTTACCGTTGCCCGGCGAGCCCACCTGCAAGACAGAAGTCAAAGGATAAGGTCAACAAACAGAAGCGCCACTTTCAAGTCGTATTGCTCCCTTTCTTCGGTCATCAGTCCCATCCTTTGTTTTTTTGCGACTCTCCTCTTTCACTTCTCCCTCAAGGTCTAAGAAGCGACTCAGTCATATTTATTTAACCTTTATTTAACCAGGAAAAGCCCATTGAGACCCAGAGTCTCCTTTTCAAGGTAGACCTGGCCAAGAAGTCAGCAACAATCAATACATTACATAATTAAAACATACAACAATGTGATCCAGCCTAAAAAAAAAGCATTTACACTCCTCTGTAACAGTCTCCCATCAATATTTTTAATTATTTCAGTGGCACTAACATATCTAGATGAAGCATGAATTGTAGACTATTCCATGCGTCTGGGGCACAAGAAGAGAAGGCAGTCTTGCCTAATACTGTGAATGTCCTGGGGACTTTAAGTAGCAACCTGTCACGACTTCCGCCAAAGTCGGTCCCTCTCCTTGTTCGGGCGGTGTTCGGTGGTCGACGTCACCGGTCTTTTAGCCATTGCCGATCTACTTTTCATTGTCCATTTGTTTTGTCTTCTACACACCTGGTTTCTATTCCCCAATTACATGTTCATTATTTAACCCTCTGTTTCCCACATGTTAGTGTGCGTGTTTATTGATTGTTCATGTCGGTTCTTGACGGCTGGTTATTGATTGCCGGGTTATGTATTTACGCCCGTTATTTTCGAGTGACCGGTATTTCTCCGCAGCTTAAGTATTGTCTGTGTACTGGTGCTGTCGTGGGATGAAATACCTTGTACACTCACCTCTGCTTTCCTGCGCCTGATCTCACTGCACCAGTTACCCACCGCATGACACAATCACCTAGCACACCGGGTATGGTAACTGCTGTTGGTGAAGGAGACCAGAGTATAGAGGTAAAGAGGGAGTTTACCAAAAAGGGCTTTGTAGATGAACACATACAAATGTATCTTTATGCTCATATAAAGTGAGGTCCAACCTACCATTTGGTACAATGGTGAGTGAGTGACTTGGCATTTGTAATAAAGCGCAAGGTTGCATGGTAAACAGAGTCCAGTCTCTGTAAGACGGAGGAGGTTGCATGGTAAACAGAGTGCAGTCTCTGTAAGACGGAGGAGGTTGCATGGTAAACAGAGTGCAGTCTCTGTAAGACGGAGGAGGTTGCATGGTAAACAGAGTCCAGTCTCTGTAAGACGGAGGAGGTTGCATGGTAAACAGAGTGCAGTTTCTGTAAGACGGAGGAGGTTGCATGGTAAACAGAGTGCAGTCTCTGTAAGACGGAGGAGGTTGCATGATAAACAGAGTGCAGTCTCTGTAAGACGGAGGAGGTTGCATGCAACAAGTCACCATAATCAATTACAGAGAGAAAAGTGGCCTGAACAAGCTTCTTTCTAGCCAGAAGCGGGAAGAAAGCCTTATTACGAAAATAAAAACCCAATTTCAAGTCAAGCTTTGTCACAAGATTATCCACATTAACTTTAAAGGACAACTGGTCATCCAACCAAATACCTAGGTATTTGTAGGATGACACTTTTTCAATGGAAAAAGCCACCAGATGTGAAAATGCTAAACTTCTCTGGCAGAGTTCTAGCTCTGGTAAAGGTCATGAATTTAGTGTTTTGTATATTCAAGACCAGTTTGAGACCATAAAGGGAGGCCTGCAGTGACTGAAAAGCAGTCTGGAGCTCTTCAACAGCCTGAACCAGAGAAGATAGTCCCACTACGAGAGATGGATAGACAGAGGTCTGTATTACAGTAACTACAGTAAGTTATATTTTGTGGAGAGTTGCGATGTTATCCTACCTCGTCACTGCAACACCTCAGCCTAGAGCACACTATATTCCATGATAGTAGTTGGAGACACAATGTTTTAGACGTAACATTTTAGCCAGGAGACTTTTGGATTATTGCACTTTGACATGGCAGCACAGTTACTTCACACAGGATGTCGGAATTGTAAACCTTTTTAATGATTCAATACAATTTGCATAAACTAGATGAATTGGTGAAACTATAACATTGTCTCCCAGTAAAAGCTTTCATAAAATATTCATAACAATTACAAATCTACAGCCTGTGCCAGTTGCCTGCCAGCTGAAGACAATATGGGTCTGATTTGTGAATGACGTTGGGGTTAAGTCCCTTTTTACACATCCTAACCCTAGCCTAACACCTCCAGTCTGAAAACAACACTTTTCTAGTTTTGCTGCCATTTTCGTGAAACTCAATACTGATGCCACAAACTTACACTAACGCTGTTTCCGAGAGAGTTGGAGGAGCCTGTACTAAATCTCTCTGGGGTAAAGGGAGGGAGGGAGAAGAAGAGGATACAGAGGGGGAAAGAGTGAACCAGGTCAAACTCATGAGGTCTGATATCAAAAGGCTCAGAGACCATTTCTATCTACAAGCTATCATACTGCTCAACAATTGAACTGGACTGACCCCCTTTACTGACTCCCCGCACTTTAGCACACACGCACTCAGACAAATATACACCCACCCAAACAGATATACACACACACCCACCCACACAGGTATACAGTACCAGTCAAAAGTTTGGACACACCTACTCAATCAAGTTTTTCTTTATTTTTACTATTTTCTACATTGTAGGATAATGGTGAAGACATAAAAACTATGAAATAACACACATGGAATCATGTAGTAACCAAAAAAAAGCGTTAAACAAATCAAATCAAAATATATTTTATATTTGAGATTCTTCAAAATAGCCACCCTTTGCGTTGATGACAGGCCAGGTCATCTAATGCCTCACTACATCAATCTCCTTTTTGGTCAAATAGCCCTTAAACAGCCTGGAGATGTGTTGAGTCATTGTCCTGTTGAAAAACAAATGATATCCCATCTGGTTTGCGCTTAGTGGGACTGGCGTATCGCTGTAGAATGCTGTGGTAGCCATGCTGGTTAAGAGTGCCTTGAATTATAAATAAATCACTGACAGTGTCACCAGCAAAGCACCCCCACACCTCCTCCTTCATGGTTCATGGTGAGAACCACACATGTGGAGATCATCCGTTCACCTACTCTGCATCTCACAAAGACACGGCGGTTGGAGCCAGAAATCTCAAATCTGGACAGATTTATACCAGTCTAATGTCCTTTGCTTGTGTTTCTTGTCCCAAGCAAGTCTCTTCTTCCTATTTGTGTCCTTTAGTAGTGGTTTCTTTGCAGCAATTCGACCATGAAGGCCTGATTCACACAGTCTCCTCTGAACAGGTGATGTTGAGATGTGTCTGTAACTTGAACTCTGAAGCATTTATTTGGGTTGCAATCTGAGGCTGGGAAATCTATTGAACTTATCCTCTTCAGCAGAGTTAACTCTGGGTCTTTCTTTCCTGTGGCGGTCCTCATGAGAGCCAGTTTCATCATAGCGCTTGAAGGTTTTTGCGACTACACTTGAAGAAATGTTTTATTTTCCGAATTGACTGACCTTCATGTCTTAAAGTAATAATGGACTGTCGTTTCTCTTTGCTTATTTGAGCTGTTCTTGCCATAATATGGAATTGGTATTTTACCAAATAGGGCTATCTTCTGTATACCATCCCTAGCTTGTCACAACACAACTGACTGGCTCAAGCACATTAAGAAGAAAATAAATTAAACAAATTAACTTTTAACAAGGCAGACCTGTTAATTGAAATGCATTCCAGGTGACTACCTCATTAAGCTGGTTGAGAGAATGCCAAGAGTGTGCAAAGCTGTCATCAAGGCAAAGGGTGCCTACTTTGAAGAATCTCAAATATATTTTGACATGTTTACCACACTTTTGTGGTTACTACATGATTCCATATGTGGCATTTCATAGTTTATGTCTTCATTAAGTAATATTTAAAAAATGCTGAATAGTCTAAATAAAGAACCCCACGCCCCCCCAAAAAAGTACAAATAAAGACCCCCCATTTTTTTTTTTTTTTTTTTTAAATAAAGAAGAATACAAACTTTTGACTGGTACTGTACACTCACACCCACACAGATACACACCCACACAGATAAACACTCACACACACCTACTGCTGCCACTAATTATTTTTACTAAATACTGAACAATTTAAACATTTGCCCCCCAATCCACACATCCCCAATACACATGTAAATATTGGACTATAAATTGTGCCTTCCTGTATTATACTTGTGCTAAAAAAAACGATTATATTCTACTGAACTATTTACTTTATGTTCGTATCCTTATCTTTTACTATTTCTTGCGTTGTGGAGAAAGAACCTGCAAGTAAGAATTTTGTTGGATTGCGCATACCATGTGTATCCCGTACGACTTGAAAATGAGTATCATACCTGCTGAAGCTCCTTGACCTTCTCCATGGCTTGGCAGACCATGCTCCCTCCCTTCATGTTGACGGTGTTATTCCCTTGTGTGCCAACGGAGGGCACCACCACCATGCGGTCCAGTCTCTCCAGGGAGCACCATATCTCCTCCAGCTGCAGGGGCGAGCTGCACCATGATTGGACCAGTGGAGGGGAGGACGCTTGGTCCCTGTCGCCCATGGTCCCATGCGGGGAGCAGCTAGACTGGGTGGTTTCTCCAGGTGGCTTGGGAGCCTCCATGGGCATGGAGAGTGAGAAAGGCTGGGCGGGGATCGGGAAGGCCGTCAGTAGGGGAAAGGCCTGTGGCTGAGCCGGGAAAGGAACATGAGCAGGTAAGGTGAGGGATGTCTGTGGGTGGAAGGGCTGTGACTGAGAGGGGTAGCCGGCTTTCTCGGCCTGGTAGAAAGGCTGCTGTCCTGGAGCCCCGCTTCCCATTTGAGGGAACATGCAGCTGGGGAGAACCAGAGCCACCACGGGGGTCACCATGGGAGTAGAGAAGGGCGAGGGCTGGATGTTTGGTGGCTGGCACTGGGGATCCTGGTTGCCCTGGCAGTCACCAAAGCCTGCCAATGAATTCTCTGGGCGGGTAGGCATGGTGCCAGCCATGGTGCCCGCCCCAGGGTAGACCTGGAGGGGGTAGACTGGCACCACGGTGGGGTAAGCCAGGGGCAGCAAAGTGGACTGGGAAGTGTTGGAGGGGGACCAGGGGGTCTGGTTGAGGCCCTGGTTGAGGAGGTGGGGTCGGGGCTGCGGCTGTCTTCTCCTATGAGACACGGAACTGTCGGACGACTCGTTCTGTTTCACCCGCTTAGACTTGGTCTTCTTGTTGCGCCCACTTCGACGGGCAGCGGGCTCGGCCTGCGTGCATGGGCGCACAGCGGGCAGAGCTAGAGAAGGGGACAGCGAGGGGAAAGGGACAAAAAGAGGGTGTGATTACATTATGTATTTGACTGTAAGAGGTTGAGTGTATGAGAACATTATTAAGGTACTGTGTGTGTCTATGTTGAATTGTACTAGCCCAAGTCTAACGACCTATACTGAGTTTGTATTGTAATGTGTGTAGAACATGTTTGCTACTGTACCATCAGCGGCGCCCTGTCCCTTCTGGCGCTCCAGGTATTGGGAACAGTTGGCCTGGAAGGCCTGGACTCCCCTCTGTTCCCTGAAGCGACACAGGAAGGTCTGCTCCTCCTTCACGGTGTGGGCTACTAGGACCTGTTTGGTCAGACCGAGCTTCTTATAGGGCTCCCTCTCCAGGCTGGGAGGTGAAACAGCATTGGGGGGAGGCCCAGGAGTCTGGCTGCCCCCCTCCACCTCAACCCGAGCCACAGATACATCTACGATGACCTCTGTACAGGGAAAAACAGACAGAGAAACAATTATACAACATATACATAAAACACCCAATCGCTCAGGACATACAGAGATGAGACGCTGTAATACCCTTAGCAACATTGATAAACATATATATATTGATATTCATTACAGGGAAGCAGAGATGCAGAGAGAATGGTATAATGCACAGCGCATTTAGACACATAGCTTTGGTATAACATACATCATGGTATAGTCTTGAGGAACCAGACGACTGTGAATCTCTGAATATTGTAAAATAAATCTGCTACATTACACAACATCAAGCTAGATCCATACAACACACACACCCATGTACCTATGCACGCACGGACCCACACAGTCCTCACTCCCAAACACAACCCCACCACCACAAACTGAAGACAAAAAAGAGTAGAACAGAATAGTAGAATGAGACATGTCAATGTCCCCGTAGTGTATACCTGACCCGGGCTGCAGTTTCTTATCTCCTACATGCACGACGGTGCTGCTGTAGCTACACTGGCTTGCTACTGACACCACGCTCTCGGCTTTGCCGCACGGTGGCCCAGCGAGGGCCGCCAGGGAGGAGCCCACTGCCCCTGTGGCTGAGGTTGTAGCGTCTGTCGTTATGTCTGCGATGACGTCATGCACAGGGGTTAGACCAGGCTGATGCTTAAACAGTGCAGGGTCTGCCAGGGTGACAGGGAGAGACTGAGGGAGGGTGACTTGGAGAGTCACATGTAAAGTCCCATAAATGCAGATTATAGAGAGATAGACAAAAGAGAGAGTTTGGCAATGTGTCTGATTCAGTTGGTGACCTGTCCAACAGAGCCTTGGTGAGACTGATAGTTTTTCAACTGAATGAGTCTTTAAACTACATGAGTATTTAAACTCAATGAGTCTTTAAAAATAAATGAGTCTTTAAACTACAGTGGACAAAATATAAAACGCAACATGCAAAAACTTAAGATAATACTAAGCTACAGTTCATATAAGGAAATCAGTCAGTTGAAATTAATTAATTAGGCTCTAATCTATGGATTTCACATGACTGGGAATACAGATATGCATCTGTATGGTTACAGATACCTTTTTTAAAAAGTAGGGGCGTAGATAAGAAAACCAGTCAGTATGTGGAGTGACCACCATTTGCCTCATGCAAAGAGCTGATCATGCTGTTTATTGTGGCCTGTGAAAAGTTGTCCCACTCCTCTTCAATGGCTGTGCGCAGTTGCTGGATATTAGCGGGAACTGGAACACACTGTCGTACACGTCAATCCAGAGCATCTCAAACATGCCCAATGGGTGACATGTCTGGTGAGTGTGCAGGCCATGGAATAAATGGGGCATTTTCAGCTTCCAGGAATAGTGTACAGATCCTTGTGACATGGGGCTGTGCATTATCATGCTGAAACATGAGGTAATGGCAGAGGATGAATGACACAATGGGCCTCAGGATCTTGTCACGGTATCTCTGTGCATTCAAATTGCCATCGATAAAATGCATTTGTGTTTGTTATCTGTCGCTTATGCTATGGGGCGCTCTGTTCACCATGGGGCACTGTTCACAACGTTGACATCAGCAAACCGCTCGCCCACACGACGCCATACACGTGGTCTGCAGTTGTGAGGCCAGTTGGACTTGTTGCCAAATTCTCTAAAACAATGTTGAGAGAAATAAGCTTTTTGTGCATATGGAACATTTCTGTGATCGTTTATTTCATGAAACATGAGGCCAACACTTTACATGTTGCGTTTATATTTTGTTCAGTATAAAGGAGTTTAAATATAAATACTGATATTTTGATAAATTGGTATGTGTATGTGGAGCCAGACAGAATCTGCAGGGTGTTTTCCAACCAACACATTATCAACGTTGTCACACTATAACAAATCAGTGTATCTGTGACTATTAATCTAGCAGTATTATTTGTTTTAAATTCAATTCATCCCACAGGTATCTTTAATTTGAATTAGAAGTTTGCAGGTTCCATCTAGAATGAGACATCTAATTTAAGTACAAATCACACCGGAGCCAAAGGCGTCAAAATGTCAGAGTAGAGAGCGTCAATACACATTAACGCGTATGCCAATTTAATTGTCACAATAATCCATAACAAACAGTCGCATTTGTTACGTTCGCTATGTAGCCCTTGTGAATTATTGTTATGTTCCTTATGACTCACCTTATATGTCCTACGGGAGCCACCGTACCTGCCTGCTCCAAACAGTTGTTATGTTTGGTCAAGAACATGAGGTCTGGTGTAGCTAATACACCCGATGAGTTTATAAAGAATTTAGCTAGTCTCGTTCTTTCTACATGGCAGTATTCTCTCTTAGCCTGCCTAGGCTTTATGCCTGTGATCAAAATCAACACAAGTAGGTATAATGTTATTGTTTTCAAATATGTATTTTTGGCACTGGCAGTATTGTTGTTATAGTAGCGACCCATTATCAACACTTAAATATCCAGACGTAACAATGCACAAACAAGTTTATTTTCTGGCAATTTATCGGCTCATTTTACTAGCAATACTTTGTGTAGACGTGAGAAAAATAGATTTGATTTCTAATTTAACGCGCGGTCCGTCTGTGTTCTCCCACTCACTACCTTGCATTCTAATTCCGACTGGTAAAAAATAGTGGTGTAGAAGAGTTGACTTGCAATATAGGATACATTAAACATCATACTGTAGCAATAATACCGAAGTCAATTGTTGAACATCTTTTATTAGTGATAAAGTAAAAATAGATTACGACCAGTGGTAGAACGTACCTTCAGATAATTGCATGGGATTGTCCCCTCCTTTCTGCTTGTCCTCATCTGAGGACATAGTGTTGTCAGAAGAGTGGCACCTCCTCTTCATAGTGATGGGAACATTACAGCCCTCTAGATATCTGCCCAGAGAGGGAGAGAGATGCACACAGAAGGATGAAGGACTGTTTTTGATTAAGATATAAAGTTAAATCAATAGCCCATGATGTAACTACTACCATGTAATTGGGTAGCAGTAAGTACATACAGAATAAGTAACAGTCTCCTTTCCACCTATCTACCCAAAAACAATGCCCATAACAGGACAACTAGATTAATAGACAAAAGACCCAAGACTATAAATAGGCTAGATGACCAGAGAGATGTACAGATACGTGATTAGCAAGATAAATAGGTGACTAGTTAGTAGTTGTTCTGACCTGATGACACTGTCTAGACAGCTGATCTGTTGGTAGGAGTAGACCGTCTGGTCGTTGAAGGCCAGCTGCTCCTCCTGTACAGCAGTCCTGCTGCTGCTGTCCTCCAGGTTCAGCCCACTGACCCCAGCACTGACCCCACTGTCCCTCCAATTCAGAGGGGCCACAGGGGCTGCAGATTCCTTGGAACGCACCCCTGCTGGACTCTTCTGGAGGAACTCTGCTGGGGAAAAGGGAGTGTGTCAAGACTGGGATGGGCATGGATTTTTATGTTCTGTATATGCCAAACTACACCCATGAACTACACCCATGGATATGTGTGTTTTCTACATCTCTTCCAACACACAGAAGTGCATTCATATCTGTACATCAACACATATGTACACTCCCCAGTTCACATTAGCCAATGCAAATGCGAACATATCTCTATGCTTCCTGCAGACTGTAAATATTTCTGTGCTGGTTTGCTTGTTTGACTTACTGCCAGGGCTCTTCTTGGTCTCAGGCATGGCTGAGGCGGAGGCTTGGTAGATCTGCTGTTCCTGACTCTTCTGGAGGTGGATACCTTTACAGATCTCCTGGAATGACCTCTGCTGGGGAGGAGAGAAGAGACATGTTCACTATCACGGAGAGAGAGAGAGAGGTAAAAGAGAGAGTGAGAGCGAGTGATAAGACAGGGAAAAGAGTGTGACAGAGAGGGTACTTACAGGTTTGGCCCAGCTGCTCTCACCCTCCTCCTCGATGTGTGTCCTGCTTGGGCTGCCCTCGCTGGTCATCACCTGAGATGCTACAAGGTGGTCGTTGCTTTCCACGCTACCGTAGCCACTGGAGCTAGTGTTGTGCACCGGCTGTAGTAGCAATCTGTGGATCTGCTCAGTGATCTCCCGGACTTCAGAGTCCATCGTCTCCATGAGGGCAGGGAGCGGGGACACAAACACATCCTCATTCACCGGGCCTCTAGAAGTGGGAACAACTACATTATCCTTATTCAGTCATACAGGCTTCTTATATTAGAGATTTTTTTTCTGTCTATTTCAAAAGAATTGTGCCAAGATAACACAAAATAGTGCTGGGCAGAGAGTAGTGTCAAGATAGAAAACATTGTGCTGGGCAGACACTCACATGCGGACTTTGTGCCTCCCGATAACGAAGGAGACCTTGCGGCTCCAGGGGTTGACGAAGCTGGACCAGCTGGTGTCGACGATGACGTACTCTCCGTTCTGCGTGCAGAACCTGATGGGGGAGTGGTCGAACGGCTGGCCAGCGTACTGAAGGACTATGGGTAGGAGAGAGGACATAGATGTTAGCAAAAGACGGAGTAAAGCTAAAATGGAATATATTCTATTATTAAAGGGTCATACAGTGTGTTGTATGCAGTCCAGAGATAGAATAGCACTACGTTAATTAAGTAGTATG
Source organism: Oncorhynchus tshawytscha (assembly GCF_018296145.1). Classification (NCBI taxonomy): domain Eukaryota; kingdom Metazoa; phylum Chordata; class Actinopteri; order Salmoniformes; family Salmonidae; genus Oncorhynchus; species Oncorhynchus tshawytscha. Next base: position 50,167,960 of record NC_056438.1, on the reverse strand, counting down.
TTAGAAGGTGTGTTCTAGTTTCTCTTACTCTTCTTGTGAATGGCCAACATGACAGGCCTGTCATCGGGATGCATGAGAAGAAGGATTGGGGTGCCAATCAGATCCTGGGGGAAGTACCCAAGAAGTGGAACAGCTCTGAAAGGCAAAAAACAATAACTTTGTGAGTCAGCCAATAGGTTTCATAAAAGCACTGTACTCTTCTGTCGGATAAAAACAAAAGTGTATGGGAAAAAAAGTGCAAATGTGTCTCACCTCTCATCCACATCCTGGAACACACAGCTAGGGGTGTGTGTGGTGGTGAAGATGCGCTTGTCACTAGGGATTCTGGGAGCTGTAGGCAAAATGAAAACACTACTGTTCCCACACACTATATTTCACATATACCCATTTCACTAATATACACTACTGAGGATGCAGTTTCAAAAGTATTCAAACAGTCACGACTCCGGCATTGTGACGGCATTATCATTGGTCCTTACCCTCGTATCCGGAGTGCACCTTCTCAGCCAGTAGGAGGCAGCAGAACTGGTCCTCAGAATGGACCTTATCCTGCACCTTCATCAGGTAGGGGGTCATACAGAATGGGTAGTACTGCAGGTCCCCCTCACACTCCTTACCCCCACTACAGAACACAGGAGAGAGAGGACAAAGTCAGCAAGTCACTAAAGCAGCAACAAAACCATGAAAATATAGTGTCCTTATGATTGTCAGCTGTGTCAGTGACTCACTTCATTAACATCTATTTCACAGATTGAGTTGCTGCTTGGGTGTTTTTCTGCCTCTTGGGGGCAGAGATGAGCTGTAGATCTACTTTAACGGCAACTGTGAATAGTGTGTGTGTGTGTGTGCATGTAAATGTGTACGTGTGTGTCAGAGAAAAGAGCGAGAGCTTCCTGTTTATGAAACCAGCTGAGAATCAAACTAATTTAAACTGGAAAGAGGGAATGAATAGAAACATGGAGAGCAGCTGACTCACGGACGCAGCCACACACACACACACACACACACACACACACACACCTGATCCGACAGAAGAACGATTTTTCCTGCATGCAGTCCGACCGGGATGACTCTGAAAGGGGAGGAGGGGGGGATGAAAATGGTTTTAATTCAAAATATGTCTACTTTATTGGCTCAATGCCGACCCTCTTCATTCAACTGAGATACTATTTCACGAGTCACATCAGCTTTCAACAACACACCTATTCAGAGAAATTTACAAGATGAATACAGAACAAAGATACGCTCAATTTAGAGTAGGAGAGAAGATCGGTGTCTTATCTGGTGCCCTTGCTTCAATGCGTACACTGTATGTTTTCCGAGCTCTGGTTAACCCCCTGTATTGACTGGTTTCGTAGGAATCTGTAATTGATTTGATTAGGGTGGGGACGACTAGACTCTTATACAGGTACATTCATGTTTTACTAGCAACGGCTTCGCTTGTGCTGTTTGAAATGGATGACTTTTCTGATCATTATAACTACATGGGATTTGACTGAAGAGTGTCTCGAAGCGCTATATATTTAAAATGGGACAGGCGGACCACCCTTATAGCCAGGTTTAATGGGTAAACAAGCATGTTCTCTTTTTCCATCCTACCATATGCCTTTAGTGCATGTGTGATGTAGCTCTGTTGTTCTCCAGTCTAAAACGGTTCATAGACGGTCTATAAGAGGTTATAAGTTAAGGAGGGGTTTTCGCTACCTGCTCCAGGAGGGCAGGTGGTATGGCATGTTTAGAAGTGTTTAGATTGTCTATAAGTGGTTATACGCGCTCGTAGAGGGGTCATTACCTGCTCCGGTGCACATGCTCCAGGAGGGCAGGCGGTAGCGCGTGGTGAAGCTGTAGAAAACACTAACGTCCTGGGGAGTCAAGAACTCCACAAACTTGGCATCCTTGAAGATGCCCCGTTTACAGTTGAGGATGGAGGCGGCCTGGTCTGAGATGTAGACGATATTTCCCGTGATCAGAGATACAGCTACAGCAAAGGTGTCCTGGAAGGACACAGAGGCACATGTGAGAAACTGGCATATACAGTACACGGACAGCTGCAAGTTTGGATTACTCATACGTTATTACATCACTGGGATATCTGATCTGTTGTTGGTCAGACACCATGTCAAATTGGGACGGATGGCATGGATGTGGTAGGCATAAACTCGTGGCTCTTATAGTGTTAACTCAGCATTACTGTTGGGTTCCATTTGTTTTTGAGGATGTATTCAAGGAAATGTTTTTTTGTGTGTATTCAGAAGTAATACTGTACTACTAAGGAATTTACATTGTTTTTGAGGGTGTACTCTGAGGTGATGCTGTCTATCTCCTCGATGGTGTAAGAGGACACTTCCAGGCCTGATGGCTGACTGTCATTGGTCATCAGCAGCTGGTAGTACTCCTCATTGGCTGAAACAACACAAACACACATTGGTTTCCTTGTTGGACTTTTAAGACACATTCCTAATACAATAAACTATAATGTAATGATGCTAAATTTCTAATCTTCTCATATGTTCAGGACTACCACCCAGAATGATGTGCGGTTTGGTTGTCTCTTACCTTCCACCTGTTTGACGCAGCGCAGTGCGTATTTCAGGGTGTTTAGGGAGCTGGACTTCTTGCCTTTGTTCCTCTTGTCAGCAGGCAGGAGATGTCTGAGCTGCTTGGCGGTCCTGAGCAGCTCCTTCTGGGTCTTGGTCTTAGCGGACTCCTCACTACTGCAGCCGCTGGTGGAGGGGTTGTCCTGCTCAGAATTCAGCAGGCTGAAGGCATTGGAACTACTGGGAGGAGAGGGGCTGTGGGAGTTAGAGCGACAAGCAAGAGAGATAATTAATAACACATTTATATTAGAGAATTGTTTCACACCACTAGAATTACATTGTTGCAAGCCGAAGCTACACTGTAACAAGTCTTCTACCGAGCTGCATACTTTTGAAAAACAATAAAGGGACTGAAAGTAGGCTTGTTATTGTTGATGTTTCAGCTACAATGTCTTTTTCTTGAAAGGTAGCCTTGACTGAGGTTAACAAGAAAAGGTCTACTTTCAATCATATTGTTTTTGTTTTCAAAACGACACTGAGGCCATTCATTAAAATGCTATTCCTCTTGGACAACAACAGGTGAATTGCGTTCATTGCAGGCTAAAAGTTTCTCTTTCACAATATCCGATTGAAATACATCCATTGAACACTGAGTCTGAGTTTTGCATGAAATTAATGAGTTAATTTATTTGCACAGCTGCTACAATGTCTTGGAGTTCTCTACTCTTTTTGGGTTCAAGAGAGTGCAATGCTACAATGGTACATGGACACCAGAGCACTTTCGTAGGAATCTGTAATTGATTTGATTAGAGTGGGGACGACTAGACTCCTATACAGGTACATTCATGTTTTACTAGCAACGGCTTCGCTTGTGCTGTTTGAAATGGATGACTTTTCCGATCATTATAACTGCATGGGATTTGACTGAAGAGTGTCTCGAGAAACACATTTAAAATGGGACAGGCGGACCACCCTTATAGCCAGGTTTAATGGGTAAACAAGCATGTTCTCTTTTTCCATCCTACCATATGCCTTTAGTGCATGTGTGATGTAGCTCTGTTGTTCTCCTGTCTAAAACGGTTCATAGATGGTCTATAAGAGGTTATACGTTAAGGCAGGCTTTTCACTTCCTGCTCCAGGAGGGCAGGTGGAATGGCATGTTTAGAAGTGTTTAGATTGGTGCCATATTGTGTCCTTGGGGCACAGAGTGGCCCATGCCACGTGCATTTATTGTGTTTGTGAGAATTTGCAGTAAGTAGGAGCCATTGTGCGTTTTTACGAGCATTAGCTTACAGGCTTAGCGAGAGCGCTACTACATCCAAAGGCTATAAACTGCCCCCTAAGGCAGCCAACTCTTCGTATATAACTCAGGTGTGTTTAAATAACTAGCTTAAGTAGCTGAGAATATAAAGCGGCTTCAGAAATAGCCTTTCTAAGCGCCAATACAGATCTAATTATATCGAATAGTTCAATTACATAAAAGAACTGATGATAGAGTATCAACGGCATCTGCTATTGGGATCAACAGATCGGTTTGGCATTAGAGTGGCAAGTTAATGGTGAATTATAGAGGTTGTTAATGATAGTATAGGCCTCCTAATGATAAGAATAGGCCTCCTCACTGTTAAAGTGGAGCCCATAGGAACATACTATTGTCACAGAGGTGGGAGGTGGACGGGAAGGAGGAAGCGGGGGACAACTTCACCATATATGGCAGATAAGAACTGAGACGTCTCAGCAAAGAATGACCCTGATAACTGTTTGCTTTCATCGCCAATTTTACGCAATCAAGATGTGCTCCAGTGTCTTCCTCTGAAAAGAGTGTTCAAGGTGATTTCAGCCCAGTTGCTGTGGAACAAGGAGAGAAAGGGGGTGACAGAGTGTCATCAGGATGAAGTGCTGCCATTCAGGGTCCTAATTGGAGCCACTCCATTGGCAGCTTCTTTAGTTTCTCACTGGGGTCCATCATTACTTTCTAAGGGCTTTTCACTGCTCTCTGTGAGGGCCTCACTTCACTATGGAGCAGGCTGCATGGGCACCACGGGAAAAGACACCACTGGAAAAGAGGTGAGTGGTGGGTGAGAGACAGGGCGCCGCTGTGCATCACATACATCTATTATCTAGGGCATGTCAACTCTCTGAGGCCGGGACAAGTGGAGGTTCAGAGTAGGGATGTGGGCCAGCATGTGTCAAAAGAGAGGAAGAAAGAGGGATGGGTCTCTAGAGCTTCAGAATGTGCTGCTAGTGACAGTCATATTGATGCCAACTTACCATATGTCCTAAGGAGAGAACGGGGACACACAACAGAGGACACATGGTTTTGTACACGCATATGTGGGATATGTGATAACGTACGTTGTCGGATCAACTAACACGTCGACTGTATATTCTACTGGGCTGCCATCGATTTAGGAAAGAGGACCTACGACTGGACTGGTAAAACTTAGTAATGGTAAAACGTAGGAATGGTAAAACGTAGGAATGGTAAAAAGGTACCCATAAAGAAACGTGATCTACTCTAACCCCACCCCACCCACAAACCACTTAAACCCCACCCCACCCACAAACCACTTAAACCCCACCCCACGCACAAACCACTTAAACCCCTCCACCCACAAACCACTTAAACCCCACCCCACCCACAAACCACTTAAACCCCACCCCACGCACAAACCACTTAAACCCCACCCCACCCACAAACCACTTAAACCCCACCCCACGCACAAACCACTTAAACCCCACCCCACCCACAAACCACTTAAACCCCACCCCACCCACAAACCACTTAAACCCCACCCCACCCACAAACCACTTAAACCCCACCCTACCCACAAACCACTTAAACCCCACCCCACCCACAAACCACTTAAACCCCACCCACAAACCACTAAACCCCACCCCACCCACAAACCACTAAACCCCCCCCACCCACAAACCACTAAACCCCACCCCACCCACAAACCACTAAACCCCACCCCACCCACAAACCACTTAACACCCCCCCCACTGACCTCTTGCTACTCCCAGACGACTCCAGGAGGGCGGAGTCCTTGCTGTTGCGGTTGGAGCTACCTGTCGACTCGTTACCATGACTCTCGTTGCCATGGCTCTCGTTTCCATGGCTTCCATGGCTCTCGTTGACGTGTGACTCGGTCTCGCTCCCGCTGGATCCACTACTCTTCATCTCCACGTCGTGGTGGCGGGAACGTGAGCAGACGTTCTTACGCCGGATGCTGTCACTGCCCTCTGAGGCAAGACCCAGGTCTGGACCACCCTGGCCATAGCTGCTCATACGATGGAGCTGTGCCATGGAGCTGCACGAGGGCCCCCCCCTGGGCATGGAGCTGCACGAGGAGGCCCCCCTGGGCATGGAGCTGCACCCCAGGTCTGAATCCTCTGACATTAGGGAGGTGTGGTGTGTTGAGGGTTTGAAACCAGAGATGTGCTGGGTAGAGAATGGAAGAAGCCAAACCCAATCACACCATCATCTGCAAGACGCTGGAGAAAACGGGTGGATTAGAGGCCGAGAGTTTTCTGTAAATGAAGAGAGGAAAAAGAGGGTCAGTTACGACTTCAAACAATAATAAAACCCTTTAGGAAAACCTTGTAAAATGAAATAAATCCCTGGAACAAAAATATTATTAGATACAGTAGATTTCCCTTTGAAGCTGTCAGACAAAAAACACAGACAAGACCCCCCAAAGGGTGACACTTGCTGCTGCCCTTCCCACAAAAGTGCTAGCTTTTTTTTAGACATCAAAGCTGTAGTACATGACCTTTGAAATCCACCCAGGTGAGGACCAGGCCAGTGGATGGTCCATCAAAGTAGATCCACCCAACAGTGCTCCCTACTGGGATCGCCGCCTGCCCTTTCTCCCATCTCTGGGGGGCTAAGTCCCCTTCAAAGGTTGAAGCTTTATCTTGTCTAGACAGTGCTAGAGTCAGCCCAGCTCAGTGTACAGTGCATTCGGAAAGTATTCAGACACCTTGACTTTTTCCATATTTTGTTACGTTACAGCCTTATTCTAAAATCAATCATATTTTTTCCTCCTCAATCTACACACAATACCCCATAACGACAAAGCGAAAACAGGTATTTGAATTGTTGGCAAATGTATTTAAAATAAATAAAAAAAACTTATTTACATAAGTTCAGACTCTTTGCTAGGAGACACTAAAATGAGCTCAGGTGCATCCTGTTTCCATTGATCATTCTTGAGATGTTTCTACAACTTAATTGGAGTCCACCTGTGGTAAATTCAATTGATTGGACATGATTTGGAAAGACACACACCTGTCTATGTAAGGTCCCACAGTTGACTGTGCATGTCAGAGCAAAAACCTAGACATGAGGTCGAAGGAATTGTCCATAGAGCTCCGAGACAGGATTGTGCCGAGGTACAGATCTGGGGAAGGGTACCAAAAAAATGTCTGCAGCGTTGAAGGTTCCCAGGAACACAGTAGCCTCCATCATTCTTAAATGGAAGAAGTTTGGAACCACCAAGACTCTTTCTAGAAATGGCTGCCCGGAGCAATCGGGGAGAAGGGGGCAAGGAGGTGACAAAGAACCCAATGGTCACTCTGTCAGTGCTTCAGAGTTCCTCTGTGGAGATGGGAGAACCTTCCAGAAGGACAACCAGCTCTTTAGCACTCCACTAATCAGGCCTTTATGGTAGAGTGGCCAGATGGAAGCCACTCCTCAGTAAAAGGCACAAGACTTTCAGACCATACTTTCAGACCATTTTCTCCAGCCACAAGATTCTCTGGTTTGATGAAACCAAGATTGAACTCTTTGGCCTGAATGCCAAGCGTTACGTCTGGAGAAAACCTGGCACCATCTCCAGTGAAGCATGATGGTGGCAGCATCATTATGTGGGGATGTTCTTCAGTGGCAGGGACTGGGACACTAGTCAGGATCGAGGCAAAGATGAACGGAGCAAAGTACAGAGAGAGATCCTTGATGAAAACCTACTCCAGAGCACTCAGGATCTCAGACTAGGGAGAGGTTTCACCTTCCAACAGAACAACGACCCTAAGCACAGCCAAGACAACGAAGGAGTGGCTTCTAGATAAGTCTCTGAATGTCCTTGAGTCCTTGTAGTGTCATACCCAAGAAGCCTTGAGGCTGTAATTGCTGCCAAAGGTGCTTCAACAAAGTGCTGAGTAAAGGGTCTGAATACTTATGTAAATGCAATATTTCAGTTTTTTTATACATCTAAATCTAAGTCAGCAAACTATTAGAAAGAACCGTCATGGACTGGATGTTGAGTGGCTGTCCTGTATAACCTGAGCAACTACAAAAATCAGGGCCCGACTATTTAGTATGTTCCTTGTGTATTCAGTTTATCTTGAAAACTTCTTATTTTGTATCAATTGCATTTATTTGCCTGTTAAGGAAACTGTTACGGAGATATCAAGGGCACCATGCAGTAAACCTAAAAGAGCTAACTGGCCTATCATCTCATCTTGTTACACCACCTGACCTGGTCCTTGGCTGTTGGCATGGCCCGTGATTGAAAAGTACCTATTCGCTGCATTAAAGTTCACATGCCTTCCCGCACCACACTTCCCTAGCTGTAATTTACCTGGCAGAGAGCCAGAATAACCAGAGAGAGACTGGCATGAATTCACTATGGACCGTCTGTCTGTTATTGCAGAGACCGGCTCAAACAGGTAGTAGTCGAAGCGGCTGCTCCTGCTCTATGGAGGAATGTACACGTTGCCAGCCAGGAGTCTATGAAATGTCAAGTCATTTAACGACTGACTTTAACCGGCTATTAGTTATGTAACAGAAAGCATTACACAGCAGCTAGTCAGGACTCATTGTCTGACTTCTAATTTGAATACTCAAATACAACTCAGCATAACTTAATGGTATTGGATTAGAAGTCAATTAAACATACTGGATTCAATTCCTCGGTGTTTGGGAACTGGACAAGTGCTGTTGTCATCATAGGACAATTGTTATAGAACAAGGTTGTATGTTTACTGAAATACCCAACACTCAGACCCATTTTCTTCACAATGTATTTTACTCAACTCCAGCCACTTTACTCATGGAAAAATGTATGTATGTAAAAAATGTATCACTAGCCACTTTAAACAATGCCACTTAATATAATGTTTATATACCCTACATTACTCATCTCATATGTGTAACGGCCGTCGTCGTCGGTGGAAGAAGGTGAGGACCAAGGTGCAGCGTGGTAAGTGTTCATGATTTTTAATATAATCAAAACTGAACACTAAACAAAATAACAACTAGGAAGAACGAACAAACGAGACAGTCCTGTCTAGTGATGACACACAAAACAGAAAATAGAAAACAATCACCCACGAAACACAATATAAAACAGGCTACCTAAATATGGTTCTCAATCAGGGACAACGATTGACAGCTGCCTCTGATTGAGAACCATACCAGGCCAAACACAGAAATAGCAAATCATAGAAAAACTAACATAGACAACCCACCCAACTCACGCCCTGACCATACTAAAACAAAGACATAATAAAATAACTAAGGTCAGAATGTGACAATATGTATATGTACTCATATGTACTCTATACCATCTACTGCATCTTGCCATCTTTATGTAATACATGTATCACTAGCCAGTTTAAACAATGCCACTTAATATGTTTACATACCCTACATTACTCATCTCATGTATATACTGTACTCGATACAATCTACTGCATCTTGCCTATGCCATTCTGTACCATCACTCATTCATATATCTTTATGTACATATTCTTCATCCCTTACACACACACAAGTGTAAAGGTAGTTGTTGTGAAATTGTTAGTTAGATTACTCATTGGTTATCACTGCAATGTCGGAACTAGAAGCACAAGCATTTCGCTACACTCGCATTAACATCTGCTAACCATGTGTATGTGACAAATCAAATTTGATTTGATTTGATTACTGTCATCTCACAGCCTTTAGCATCTTTCTTAGCTACTTCCCTTTGCTAAAAAAATCTAAACTCTGTCCTGCACCTTGGGTGTGGGACATTGTGTCGAGTGACAACATTATCAAGTGGAACTTGAACAGGAAGGAAAGAGATACGTTATGGTGGGTTTCCGGTGTTCTCCTCAAGGACAATGGTCCTTCCCTCAGGCCCTCTTTGCAAGGCTAACAGTGACATGGGATTCTGCTATCTACACTGAACAAAAGTATAAAACAATGTGGTTCGCAAGTGGCCATCGAAGGTGAGCATTTGCCCACTGAAGTCGGTTATGTCGCCAAAATGCAGTCAGGTCAAGATCCCGGTGAAGACAACGAGCACATAGATGAGCTTCCCTGAGACGGTTTCTATCAGTTTGTGCATTAATTCTTCAGTTGTGCAAACCCACAGTTTCATCAGCTGCCCGGGTGGCAGGTCTCAGGCGATCCCGCAGGATGTGGAGGTCCTGGGCTGGCGTGGTTTCACTTGGTCTGTGGTTGGACGTACTGCCAAATTCTCTAAAACAACTTTGGAGGTGGCTTATGGTAGAGAAATGAACATTAAATTCTCTGGCAACAGCTCTGGTGGACATTCCTGCAGTCATGCCAATTGCACACTCCCTCAAAGCTTGAGACATCTGTGGCATGGTGTTGTATGACAAAACTGCACATTTTAAAGTGGCCTTTTACTGTCCCCAGCACAAGGTGCACCTGTGTAATGATCATGATGTTTAATCAGGGTCTTGATATGACACACCTGTCAGGTGGACGGATTATCGTGGCAAATGGTAAATGCTCACTAACAGGAAAGTAAACTATTGTGTGCACAAAATATGAGAAATAAGCTTTTTGTGTGTGTGGAAAATTTATGGGATCTTTTATTTAATCTCATGAAACATGGGAACAATATTTTACATGTGTTACTATTTTTATTTAGTATATTTAAGCAGCAGTGTTACGATGCTACGCTAGTAGTACCTGCTAAATTTACATAAGGAGTGATGCAATATCCCTGTTATAAGGTATTAATTAACAAATGTACTTACGCAATCATTTCCACTGGTGCACTCCATAATTTGAATATTCATGGGAACAGAATGAAACACTGGTAAGTATTATAACCATTTAGTAACAAATATATTATACTTATGCGATGTTAAGTGTTGCCACTGAATATTCAAGTTAGAATGTTCTTCTTGGAGAACCATCATGTAGAACACTGAGTATTGTGAAGCAGAAGTAGGGAAAACTAGCAGGAAGGACTCACCGTGCACGTGTGACCTATAATAGTGGCCTAATATGGGTTTACTGCATGCCTTTCACATACATTTTATTTAACCAGGCAAGTCAGTTAAGAACAATTTCTTATTTTCAATGACGGCCTAGTAACAGTGGGTTACCTGCTTTATTCAGGGGCAGAACGACAGATTTGTACCTGGTCTGCTCGGGGATTCGATCTTGCAACCTTTTGGTTACTAGTCCAACGCTCTAACCACTAGGCTACCAAGAGATTAGATTATGTATACATCGTATTATATCTAATACAAAATAAACAGGTGAGCTGAGGGCTAAAGTGACATTTCCAAATGTAGACACAGCAGCATTGAGCTCTACATGACTAAATTAAATGAAGGTATTTGGTACAGTCCATATTAGGACTAGGCCAGATATACAGCAGTAGGCTAATAGCTAGAACCAGGAGTTTGATTTTCTGACCATGCAAGATCTACTCAGGGCCCTCGATCTTCACAGGGCCCCAGAGTTTCCCCCCTGGTCGTGTCCCATTGGAAAACTCCTGGCCCGAAGCATGTGTTTTAAAAGATGCCGCCACAAAACTGCACAGCACTAAGTGAAAGAAGCTCTACCCAGCTCATCTCTCGCTCTGAGAACTAGCAATGGGTATCAGGTTACATGTAATGCGTTCTAACGCAACCTATGGTGAAGGAAGAGTTAACGGGAGCATGTGACCTGTCATTGTATATAAATGGATGATGCCTCTCTTTACAGATGCATGCATTGTCAGATTGAAGATAGGAGTGTCATTTCGGATGCAGCTTGATTATGAAATTATCTACTTTGAGTATTTGACAGACAGTATAATGAATGGCAAAAACGAAAAGTTTATTTTCACAACAGTCAATTCAAATCATTGTGTCATGCCTGCAGCTGAATAATTACATTCATTGTTATTACTCTAACAATAACAGTGTGGCAAAAGGGTAAGTGATGCTCCATTTTTCAACAAGTCATTGGAATACATTGAAACACAACAATGGATCTTTGAGGACTACCATAGCCCACTGCTACATAGCCTACTGCACATGACCATGCGGATGTCAAAGTCTTCATGGCAATAGTAAATAAAGTAAGGCAAATCAACTTCACCTAAGCATCACTAGAGAAAGGCATAACGGCCCTGTTACAAGAGGACTATTGGAGGAAACAACACCAGTTCCACGTGCTGGGCTTTTTTTATGTAACGAATGTGTTATAAAACCGCACCGCAAGGCACCCAGCCACTGCCTGACTTGATACAATGAAAACAGCCGCTTGCTCAGTTCATCCTCTTTTTCTAAAAACGTTTCAATGACAGTAAACACCACAATAGACTCCCCTTTCAATACACTAAGCAGTTTTGGACAGATCTGACTCATGCAATGATTGCATCATTGTTTCTATGTCTATGGCACAGGCAGGAAAACGATAAGAATATAGCTTTTGTTAAAATTGACTTTTCGTAGCAGGTTATGACAACTTACGCAGCAGGTAAGGATAATTAACGTAGCATGTTAGGAAAAGGGTTTGCAAAAATTCAACCTTTGACGTCAATTGGACAAGCTGTAATCAATCTAGACATGACCACATAGGATCGTTAAAACAAACACTGCTGTCATGTGGGCCGGGCTGACCGAAGACTACTGACCTATTATGAACCGCACACTGACACAGTTATGCAATGCAACGTTCAGACAGACTCCTTTTAAACCATTTCAAAGCTCGGTAAAACCCACCAAACCGTGTTATAATAAGGATGTATATGTGCTCCCACCACAGAGTTTCGAAGATTTAGGCTTTTGCTATACAGTGGAAAATCAAGATCTAGCCAAGTCACATTATAGTGAATATGATCCAATGCGTTATATAGCATCGTTCCATAACGCACCCGCAAACACCAAACTATGTAGAACCATGACAAATTCACCAACCTGTCAGTTAAAGTAGTTCCTCGTCTCTTTTCTTTGATTCCAAAGACTTATGTTGGTTTTCAAAAGGAATAGTTGTATCTTGCTGGCGCAGTGCAAAATGCCAGCAGGCTTTTGTTTAACACAATGCATTTAGTCTCCGACTAATTCGTTTTCTTATAGACCTCTTTGCAGTAACTTTATTTTGAGCTCCGCCCTTAGCACCAGTTAGCCCCACCCTATACCATGAGGTCCTTGGCTTAGATAATTGTTTTTTCCAGGGCAAGAATATGGAAACAGCCCGAGACCCGCGACCATTGGTGAAAAACGACGACAGTCTCTTTATATAAGGACGTCATCGCCATAACCAGCGGAACACGGAATGGTCACTCACTACAAAAGACTGGAAAATGAATGGAGCGGCGTCAGTGGTTGGTTCACAGGGGCTCAAACGGCTGGCTGTTATCTAAACGGTTATACAAGTGTGTGTGCTGTCAATGTGGGTGAATTACTTAACCATATCCTTGCATGGTGATACGCATAGGTGTTTTCCAGCATTAGACGTGTGTTTGGCAGTATGAACTATCCCGTTTGTTAGAAAATGATACATGTTCATAAACATTATTAGACAATGCTTTGTTTTAGACAAGTTGCAATTATGCATGACTGTTAATGCGTAATAATACGCTATTTTATCATATTTCAGCATAGGGTAAAAAAAAAAAGATACAAACATTATACGAAAGCATGTTGGAATTTGAAATAAATCTCTGTCTTTTTTAGGCTGTTGATGTAAGGTTTTGTATTTATTTTCTTAGTCAAACTTGTGTTCTGTTTCGTTGTGTTCTTGAATGTAGTCCTGTCTTTAATTTTTGCTCATTGATTTCACCAGTGTTAGTTACTCACCTGGTCTCATCAGCTCCTTATTTACTTCAGTTCATTCTGTTTGTGCCTTTGTGAGGTATTGTTCTTTTTGACTCTACTAAGCCTTTTCCTAGCTGGTTTGTGAGATCCAGTTATAGCCTTCAGTCCTAGTTTTGATTCACTGCCTGTTTTCCAACCTGTGTATTGCTTGCCTGTGACCACGAATCCTGCCTTCTGCGAAGGCGAAATAACCACCTGTTACACTTGAAACAGTGAACATTTATCCAGACGCAGAGCAAGCAAAGCGTTCCTAGAAAGTTGTTGGTCCATTTATCATGCGATGATGAAAATTGTCTCTGGAATATGGGCCTACTACTGTTGCACAAACGGGAGACAATCCTGCTCTTTGTCAGTAAGAAGTACCGTGTTCGCCATTACAAATTTAATATTTTCCTGTGGGCATATGTCAGCACAAGCTTATGGTAAAACATAGTAGACTTGGCATTGATTAAGGAGCATGTGTTGTGTACATAATGCAATGTGTTTCAATCTCATCCTTATGTAAAAGCCTGCCATCCAGGGAGGCCAGTTGCTGTTTTTGCAGTGCAACAATGAGCCAGCAGATGCCAGGATAAGAGGGAGGCATGGATCACAATGAGCTGTTCTACAAGTCTAGCCATCAGGATAGCATGACCATTTCCATTGGATAATTTGTTTAGCAATGTGAAGGTAAGAAGCTCAGGGAATATGGAATTTGGAGTATTCTATGGAATATAGATGACGAAAGACGTCACATTTCCTGCATTCATTCTTCCCTCTACTACATGCAAGAAAGAAAGGGGAGAGAGTGAGTCGGCACTTGGCAGCTCCTGTCATGCACCTGGTTACTCAGTCATCAGTTTGACCCAGAGGAAAGTCAAGATAAACTAAAGGATTGCAATGAAAATATTCCACATTGCTCACGTGAATTGGAAAAAGACTTGCTATTAGAACATGTATCAAGTGCATTTCCCTCTCTCATCTCCCCTCAACACTTATTATCCTCTATCTACCCTTCCTCCCACTCATCGGGGCTCAAATTAAAACGGCTCTCAGTGTCTAGTCTGTCTCCATACTTCTCAACAATATTCTAGCAGGTCACTTGGATGCTATTGAGACTACAGATTGACCAGTGTTAAAAACATGCAGAGCCACAATCACAGGTTGTCTCTCCATCTGCTTTAGACGAGACATGGGAATCAGAAACCATCAAGCTCTTTAAAGGTCCAATGCAGCTGTTTTTATCTCAATATCAAATCATTTCTGGGTAACAATTAAGTATCTTACTGTGATTGTTTTCAAGAAAAAATTGTCCATGAAAAAAAATGCTTCTTAGCAAAGAGCAATTTCTCAAACAAGAATTTTGCTAGGACTGTCTGGGAGTGGTCTGAGTGGGGAGGGGGAAACTGAAAACCAGCTGTTATTGGCAGAGAGTTTTGGAACTCTTTCTTAATGATCTATTAACTAATGTGCCGCCTGTTGATGTCATCAGGCAGGCCAAAACTCCCTCCCACCAACACAGGCTGAATTTTCAGGCCAATTTTTCAAACAGCTCTTACACTAAAAGGACATTATCATGATTTTAACAATTTCACAGTGTTATTCCAACCTCATAGTGTGGAAATATATACAAAACACAGAAATGTTTTGTTTTTGACTGGACTGAGGGAGAGCAGTGCAACATGCATAAAAGTCTCAAGTCAAGTTTGTCATATGCACAATATAAATCAAATCAAAACGTTATTGGTCACATACACATGGTTAGCAGATGTTAATGCAAGTGTAGCGAAATGCTTGTGCTTCTAGTTCCGACAGTGCAGTAATATCTAACAAGTAATCTTAACAATTTCCAAACAACTACCTTATAAACAAAAATCTAAAGGGGTGAATGACATATACATACAGTGGGGCAAAAAAGTATTTAGTCAGCCACCAATTGTGCAAGCTCTCCCACTTAAAAAGACGAGAGAGGCCTGTAATTTTCATCATAGGTACACTTCAACTATGACAGACAAAATGAGAAAAAAAATCCAGAAAATCACATTGTAGGATTTTTAATGAATTTATTTGCAAATTATGGTGGAAAATAAGTATTTGGTCAATAACAAAAGTTTATCTCAATACTTTGTTATATTCTTTCTTGGCAATGACAGAGTCTTCACAAGGTTTTCACACACTGTTGCTGGTATTGTGGCCCATTCCTCCATGCAGATCTCCTCTAGAGCAGTGATGTTTTGGGGCTGTTGCTGGGCAACACAGACTTTCAACTCCCTCTAAAGATTTTCTATGGGGTTGAGATCTGGAGACTGGCTAGGCCACTCCAGGACCTTGAAATGCTTCTTACGAAGCCACTCCTTTGTTGCCCGGGCGGTGTGTTTGGGATCATTGTCATGTTGAAAGACCCAGCCACGTTTGATCTTCAATGCCCTTTCTGATGGAAGGAGGTTTTCACTCAAAATCTCACGATACATGTCCCCATTCATTCTTTCCTTTACACGGATCAGTCGTCCTTGTCCCTTTGCAGAAAAACAGCCCCATGCTTCACAGTAGGTATGGTGTTCTTTGGATGCAACTCAGCATTCTTTGTCCTCCAAACACGATGAGTAGTGTTTTTAACAAAAAGTTCTATTTTGGTTTCATCTGACCATATGACATTCTAACAATCTTCTTCTGGATCATCCAAATGCTCTCTAGCAAACTTCAGACGGGCCTGGACATGTACTGGCTTAAGCAGGGGGACGCGTCTGGCACTGCAGGATTTGAGTCCCTGGCGGCGTAGTGTGTTACTGATGGTAGGCTTTGCTACTTTGGTCCCAGCTCTCTGCAGGTCATTCACTAGGTGCCCCGTGTGGTTCTGGGATTTTTGCTCACCGTTCTTGTCATCATTTTGACCCCATGGGGTGAGATCTTGCGTGGAGCCCCAGATCGAGGGAGATTATCAGTAGTCTTGTTTGTCTTCCATTTCCTAATAATTGCTCCCACAGTTGATTTCTTCAAACCAAGCTGCTTACCTATTGCAGATTCAGTCTTCCCAGCCTGGTGCAGGTCTACAATTTTGTTTCTGGTGTCCTTTGACAGCTCTTTGGTCTTGGCCATAGTGGAGTTTGTAGTGTGACTGTTTGAGGTTGTGGACAGGTGTTTTTAAAACTGATAGCAAGTTCAAACAGGTGCCATTAATACAGGTTGTGTTGCTACCATGTTATGTTGCTGCCATGCTGTGATGTCATGTGTTGCTGCCATGCTATGTTGTTGTCTTAGGTCTCTCTTTATGTAGTGGTGTCTCTCTTGTTGTGATGTGTGTTTTGTCCTATATTTAAAAAAATAATAATCCCAGCCCCAGTCCCCGCAGGATGCCCTATGCCTTTTGATAGGCCATCATTGTAAATAAGAATTTGTTCTTAACTGACATGCCTAGTTAAATAAAGGTTAAGTGTATTATTTTTTTTTTAATACAAATGTGTAGTAACTTAGTAACTACTATAGTCATTAGGGCCCCTAATTTAGGCCTACTATGAACCCAATGAATATAGTATAATAAATAGAACATGTTAGTAACTCAACTACAACACTAATGCTGTTGATACAGTTTGGTCATTACAATAAATCATTGTCAACTCATTTTAAATTAACTCAATTATTAACAGAATGATACAATTTAAATGTTGTTTTCTTCACCCAAAACATGCCAGAGAAAATGTATAGGTTTCATCATTTATATTTCAGTAGGGATGTAGCGATTCACCGACAGGCATAGGTCCCCGATTTAAATGTTTAAGATAGTGAACCGAAAATACCTTCATAAAATAGCTCTCATCTTTTCTGACAACTGATGTGTCCTCTCCTTCAATGTTTACATACACCTTAGCCAAATACATTTAAACTCAGTTTTTCACAATTCCTGACATTTAATCCTTGCAAAAATTCCCTGTCTTAGGTCAGTTAGGATCACCACTTTATTTTAAGAATGTGAAATGTCAGAATAATAGTAGAGAGAATTATTTATTTCAGCTTTTCTTTCTTTCATCACATTCCCAGTGGGTCAGAAGTTGACATACACTCAATTCGTATTTGATAGCATTGCCTTTAAATTGTTTAACTTGGGTCAAATGTTTTGGGTAGCCTTCCACAAGCTTCTCAAAATACATTGGGTGAATTTTGGCCCATTCCCCCTGACAGAGCTGGTGTAACTGAGTCAGGTTTATAGGCCTCCTTGCTCGCACACACTTTTTCAGTTTTGCCCACAAATTTTCTATAAGATTGAGGTCAGGGCTTTGTGATGGCCACTCCAATACCTTGACTTTGTTGTCCATAAGCCATTTTGCCACAACAACATTTTGCCACAAGTATGCTTGTGGTCATTGTCCATTTGGAAGACCCATTTGTGACTAAGCTTTAACTTCCTGACTGATGTCTTGAGATGTTGCTTCAATATATCCACATAATTTTCCTACCTCATGATGCCATCTATTTTGTGAAGTGCACCAGTCCCTCCTGCAGCAAAGCACCCCCACAACATGATGCTGCCACCCCCGTGCTTCACGGTTGGGATGATGTTCTTCGGCTTGCAAGCCTCCCCCTTTTTCCTCCAAAGATAACGATGGTCATTATGGCCAACAGTTGTATTTTTGTTTCATCAGACAAGAGGACATTTCTCCAAAAGGTACGATCTTTGTCCCTATGTGCATTTGCAAACCGTAGTCTGGCTTTTTTATGGCGGTTTTGAAGCTGTGGCTTTTTCCTTGCTGAGCGGCCTTTCAGGTTATGTCAATATAGGACTTGTTTTACTGTGGATATAGTTACTTTTGTACTTGTTTCCTCCAGCATCTTCACAAGGTCCTTTTGTTGTTGTTCTGGGATTAATTTGCACTTTTTGCACCAAAGTACGTTCATCTCTTGGAGATGATGGCTGTGTGGTCCCATGGTGTTTATACTTGTGTACTATTGTTTGTACAGATGAACGTGGTACCTTCAAGTGTTTGGAAATTGCTCCCAAGGCTGAAGCAGACTTGTGGAGGTCTACAATTTTTTTCTGAGGTCTTGGCTGATTTCTTTTGATTTTCCCATAATGTCAAGCAGGTACACCTCCAATTTACTCAAATTATGTCAATTAGCCTATCAGAAGCTTCTAAAGCCATGACATAATTTTCTGGAATATTCCAAGCTGTTTAAAGGCACAGACAACTTAGTGTATGTAAACTTCTGATCCACTGAAATTGTGATACAGTGAATTATAAGTGAAATAATCTGTCTATAAACAATTGTTGGAAAAAATTACTTGTGTCATGCACAAAGTAGATGTCCTAACCGACTTGCCAAAACTACAGTTTGTTAACAAGAAATTTGTGGAGTGGTTGAAAAATGAGTTTTAATGACTCCAACCTAAGTGTATGTAAACTTCCAACTTCAACTGTATATACATATATGGTCACTTTTGTGATATACAAGGTAAAGTTTACAATTTCATAATGAGGACAGCAATCACTTTTGCTAACAAAGCAGCACTGTATTGTCGAAATGGAAGGAGAAGCTCACTCCATAAAAAATTGTAAACTGTCAAGACCACTCCATTTTGAGACGGGTGAATGTCTAAATTGTGCTATGTATTCATTGGCATGGCACATTTGTTTTATGATAAATATTGGTACATTACTAGTTTAAACACTTTTCATTTTTGAAAAATTACCAGTGGGTGATGGTGATTTCAGAAGAAAGGTATTAGGAGAAAATAAGCATACATTGCCCCCCCTAATCTGATGTGAAGTGGTAGATGACCACTTGTCTCCCTTATGGCTCAGCTTACCTGACTACATGACACCATCCGCACGCACGCACACACTAAAACTTAGCATCCCTGTATCGTATCAGAGCCCATGCATATAGATACGTTTCGAATCGTATTGAAAGAGAATAATTCACATCCCTATCTTTCAGTGTTATCTAAGGCTGCAGATGGGATAGAGTCTGGAGTATGGCCACAAACACATGTTTACCAGATCAACAGAATAACAGCAGCTGGTCAAGACTAGTCAGTCTTAACCCGTAGCCTATCACTGGCTGTTGCTATGCGTCAGTCCCATCCATACAGTCAAATGTGAGAGAGAAGCCCAGTCTGAGGTCAAGAGCATACATCCACACATGCACAGAGAGAGACACACATCACTGGCTTCCAATAATGGGTCTCACTTGTCTTTTTCCTCGAAAGGTTTACCATTACATTTGCCCTCATTGAAACGGTTGGACCAAAGTTACTCGTGGACAATTACAACTACGAGCTAATCTCTTTCCAAATAGAACATTCTGGAAGTGTTTGGAACGTGGGAGTTTTGGGAAAGATCCCAGATCTACACGGAAGCAGCTTCGAATCGGCACATTCGCAGAAGTCCTAGTGACTCGCCAACCCAAATTGCACCAGTCTCCCCAACAAAAGTTGTTGGTACTCGGATGCTGCTGTCTCTATCTCTGTATGTAGGGCAATGTGATGATTGATGAAGTGTTCATTATTGTCTCCCTTGTGTGTGTCTGTGGAAGTGTGAGAATGACGCAGGTCGGCCTCATGCTCTGGCTCAGAAGCTTTATGGTGACCCCTCTCTCTGTGCAGCAGAAGACAGTCAGAAGTGTATCTATGTATAAATAAGTAACAAATCGAATGTACCCATGATCATTTGCAGCAGTTGACACCGTATTAGGAGTGGACCCAGGTAGTGCCTTGATCAAATCTGCCAAACACATATGCACCTTGGTCTAGGAAGACTGCTATTTCCTATAATAACTATACTCTTCAAATGAAAGTACTTCAAAATAAAGTAGAGACCAAACATGACTCAACCGTTAATTCTCTCACACTCAGGGCTCCAACAATCTTACATCACAACCCCATAATATTCATGTTTCGGTTGCTGTTTTAGGCGGGACACTCCTTTCTCATCCCTTCACACCTCCATTTGCACGGATGTGGCCATTTTCTTCGTGACAGAGGGTTGCTATATGTCACATTTCAAGCGCCATAGTCTTCTTCCATTGTTACGTCACATGCGGGCTGTTTTTGCAGCCGCAGACAGACATTAGCCAATCCTACAACACTGCGGAATTCTAGGATGGAATGTTTGCCGTCTGCTGGGAGACTTCCGTTGTAAAGATGCCTCTCTGCCCACTCCCTCCTCTCTTTTAAGATGGTTTCTTTTAAGATGGAAATAGACAAGTCTCCCTCCATGAACTGTCATGAAGTGATACTGAACTTAACAGTTTGTTTTAAGTCTGAGTAAAATGGTCTGTTTAGACAGACTCCAACAATGAATTCGCAATTCCCAACCTTATGCCTGTAAAAACCTTCACAGAAAGAAGTGACAGTACACTTGACTGTAGAAAGTACCGGTCATACGTTCCACATGGAGTCCAGTCATTTGTAATAGTCTGTGCCAAAATGGTGTGTTTGTCATCCATTTCAATGTAATCTCTTGGATTTCAAAAGAACACATACAATCACATGCTCTCAGACACATTTTGAAAACCTTCATTAACAAGAGGGCCACAACAGTGAAGAGTCAAAGACTCATCCACCCATCCTCACCTTGAGGTTTAGTCCCTTCAATCTATTTTAGTGTAAGTATTTGTGTGTGTGGATACTCAAAGGTGCTGCATGGTCAATCCGACATCTGCATTGGCCTTGCAGCATTTTCATATTTTTTATTTCACCTTTATTTCACCAGGTAGGGTAGTTGAGAACAAGTTCTCATTTGCAACTGCAACCTGGCCAAGATAAAGCAAAGCAGTTCCACACGTACAACAACAAAGTGTTACACATGGAGTAAACAAACATACAGTCAATAATACTGCAGAAAAATCTATATACAGCATGTGCAAATGAGGTAGGATAAGAGAGGTAAGGCAATAAATAGGCCATGGTGGCAAAGTAATTACAATATAGCAATTAAACCCTGGAATGGTAGGGTGTGCAGAAGATGAATGAAAGAAAGATGAATGAGGATGAATTTACGGTGACAGCGCAGAGCTGTTGTGAAGGAAGTTGTCAAGGAAGTGAGTTCGTGTTTATACAGGACCTCCCGCACTCACCTACCGTCAACCAATCATGGACCCAGTTTGGGAAACCCTGTTTGTTGTCGAGTGTAACTTGTAAATTGAGAGCTGCTTGGTGTATGTTGCCCTCTATGTGCCTTCTAGAGCACTGCAAGTCAGGGACGGGCTCCACTGTTATCCCTATCCGTATAAGAAGACAGGTGTAGAATGATGGATGGAAGTTAAGAAGTATCTAGAAACGCATCTATGATTCATGGGAATTGTTGGAAGTGTACGTCTGGCCTGTGTTTTGTGCGCGTCTGTGTGTGTGCGTTCGGAAAGGAAGTGTGTGAAAAAAAAGGGTGAGAAGGTGACTGACATAAACAGATGCTCTGTTTTTCCATCATGTTTCAACCATCATATGCTGTAATTGAGCTTCTTTTAATTCCCCAATGTCAACATTGATTATATTCAACTAAATGGGAATTGTCATGGCATCCGGAGAGTATTTACATTGCAGAAACCCAAATAAGGGTGTTGATTTGAGAGCAACATCCTGGCTATATCCATGTCACTTCTCCCAATCATGTCCATTATATCCTGGTAAAACATTTATTCGTGCTTTAGCCAACTCCTCTGACCAAGGAGGTAATCTAGCTGTCTACCTGCTCAGATCTGCACCTTAGAGATTATTTGCATCGACTCTCTGCACACATCCAACTCTTACATACAAGCACACATACCCACAACACTTATATATACTATTTACTCAACTGTGCGACCAAGACACTATCCACTTTATATTTGTAAATGCAGTCATACTGTACTTGACATTGCACATTCATAATGTATACTGTATCTCCTATTGTGTACATATCAGTTTTGTTAAGTACATACTACATACTACTATCTTCTACTTCTTTTTTTATTGATTTTTTATTGTTATTGATACTGATATTTGAACTGCACTGTTGAGGGAGCTTGTAAGTAAGCATTTCTCTTCAACGTTTATTCCTGCTGTAACTGTGTACGTTTCGTGACAAATAAACTGATGTGATTTAGTCACTGAACAGGTCTGACTTAGGCGTTGGCTAAAGCACATAGCAACAGATCTGGAATCAGTCTACATCTCCCCTCATGTGTTCCAGGTAGCTGTGGGTGGAATAAGGAAGTCAGAGGTCAGGGATCTAACTGGTTTCTCATCAGTATTCAGTATGGGTGTGGTAGTGGACATCAACTAGACAGCCAGCCAGCCATTGCATCTTCACTCCACTGATTGCTGTGGTTTCTTTCATTCATTCACTGTACTCATAAGTGTCTGGAGGATATAGACAATACAGGCCCTTCACAATATTTCAAATACAATTGTGGGAAAGCACAGGTTGGAAAGCAAATGTCTCCTGATGAAAATACTCATCTGTCTGCTATAGGCTATAAAAATAATTGATCAACTTCACCCCTTGTCTCTGGGCTTGGGGTCAAAGGTGATGAGTCATGAACATGACCTGGTCATGTGGATGTCTGCTGACCTCTCCACAGATTGCTAAATCAAAATCAATCCATTGATCAACTGATTGGTTGATTGCTGGAAGGAGTATGGCTGGTTTGATAACTGTGTAAAGAAAGATTAAACAAATGCTTGCCAATGGAACTTCAGAGTGGGAACATAGCTAAAATCAGAAATCCACTTGAATTTACTGATGTAGAAATAAAGCATCCATGGTTTCATCACATCCCGTCTAGATTACTGTAACACCGTTTTATCAGGCTGTACCGCCTCCAATCTGAAAAGTATACAAATTGTACAACATGCTGCTAGACAGGAACCATCAAGTCTTAACACATTATCCCAATTCGTGCCTCTCTCAACTGGCTCCCCATACAGTCCCGTACAGATTGCAAAGCCCAGATCTCAACCCAATTGACCACTTATTCGATATTTTGTAGTGGAGCCTGAGACTGTGTTTTCCACCGTCATGAACAAAACATAAAATAGCGTTCCAGACACTTGTAGAATCTTTGCCAAGATGCTTTGAAGCTTTTCAGGCTGGTGGCCCAATGCCTTATTAACACGCGTTATGCCGGTGTTTCCTTTATTTTGTCAGTTACCTGTAGATCAAAATACACAGCTGGATGCAGGGCCCACTCTCCATCCACCCTGTTGCGCTACCCTGCGATCCCTCCACCTTCTTTCTGGCTATAAATGGACTCATTATCACTGCTGCCCTACTGGACTCCCTAGTGTTTTGCTGTCATGTCTCTTGACCTTGTGTGATGTCCCGGTGCTAGGTCTTAGATAACAGAGCACAGGGACAAGAATAGATGGTCTGATAACAAATTAAGTAGCAGCACAGAATAGAACAACTTTATTTTTCACAGTCGAACTTCAACATCTCTTTATGTAAGAATTTCCTATAATTTCATAACCATGTAATAATGTATCCTTATTATAATGGTATAACATGTAGTGTAAACAGAGCTGGCCTACAAACATACTTTCCCTTCTTATTTATTTTTTTACGTGTCTCCCTCTAACTGGTTCAGGGTGGTTGTATAGAGGATGGATGGTTTGATAACTAAGATTGAATTAAATAACAGCATAGAGTAACTGTTATTCCCTATGAATGATGAAGCTGTTCAACAAACAATACCTCTAAAGGTTGCTTTATAGTAATGACGTAAGGAATTTTCCATAACGGAAGAGAAGGTCAGTAGGTCTACTCTTGGACCATGTCTGAAAAGGAAGAAAACAACTTGTTTTTTAGTAGTGCAGACCACCTAAAAAAAACAGTGTCCTTGTAGAAATGCTAAGTGGTGGTATGTGGATCTGAAATATTTGTTGTTTTCTTCCTTTTCAGACATGGTCCAAGAGTAGACCTACTGACCTTCTCTTCCGTTATGGAACATAACTCCCCAGCGTACCACTGTCTGAGTGCCCCTAACTTGAAATAAAGAAATGAATAGAGATTGAAGAGAAAGAAAGGTTTCCGTGAAATCAGTGCAGATATGTTTTACTGTACATCTCCACAGTAATGTTCCACACCCTCCTACGATGCAATGGCCATTGTCTGAAGTGACTCACAGTCGTCTCCTCCTCCGCCATGGAGGGATGGAGGGATCACCCTGAAACATCAGCGGATCTTCTCGGCGGTTTAGGTGGGTACACTCATCAGGGCAAGTTTAAGTGCACTCTCTCTCCCTCTGCCAATGACTTCCATGGCTATATAAGGTTAGCGTGAGGCCCTAAGACGAGGTGATGAAAGGAAAATGCAATATGCTTTCAAATTCCATTTGCATTGAATATACACTATCGTTCAAAAGTTTGGGGTCACTTAGAAATGTCCTTGTTTTTGAAAGAAAAGCCATTTTTTGTCCATTTAAAATAACATCAAATTGATCAGAAATACAGTGTAGACATTGTTAATGTTGTAAATGACTATTGTAGCTGGAAACGGCAGAGTTTTTATGGAATATCTACATAGGCGTAAAAAGGCCCATTATCTGCAACCATCACTCCTGTGTTCCAACACCAGTCTCAACGTCAACAGTGAAGAGGCAACTCTGGGACGATGGCCCATCTTAATCTTTTATTTTTATTGGCCAGTCTGAGATATGGCTTTTTCTTTGCAACTCTGCCTAGAAGGCCAGCATCCCGGATTCACCTCGTCACTGTTGACGTTGAGACTGGTGTTTTGTGGGTACTATTTAATGAAGCTGCCAGTTGAAGACTTGAGGCGTCTGTTTCTCAAACTAGACACTAATGTACTTGTCCTCTTGCTCAGTTGTGCACCAGGGACTCCCACTCCTCTTTCTATTCTGGTTAGAGCCAGTTTGCACTGTTCTGTGAAAGGAGTAGTACAGAGCGTTGTACGAGATCTTCAGTTTCTTGGCAATTTCTCACATGAAATAGCCTTCATTTCTCAGAACAAGAATAGACTGACGAGTTTCAGAAGAAAGTTATTTGTTTCCAGCCATTTTGAGTCTGTAATCGAACCCACAAATGCTGATGCTCCAGATATTCACCTAGTCTAAAGAAGGCCAGTTTTATTGCTTCTTTAATCAGAACAACAGTTTTCAGCTTTGCTAACATAATTGCAAAAGGGTTTTCTAATGATCAATTAACACAACGTGCCATTGGAACACAGGAGTGACTGTTGCTGATATTGGGCCTCTGTACGCCTATGTAGATATTCCATTAAATATCTGCCGTTTCCAGCTACAATAGTCATTTACAACATTAACCATGTTTACACTGTATTCCGGATCAATTTGATGTTATTTTAATGGATGAAAAATGTCATTTTCTTTCAAAAACAAGGACATTTCTAAGTGACCCCAAACTTTTGAACGTTAGTGTATATGCATTCATATTCATATTTAATTTTCATAACCCTGGCTGATATAACCAGAGAGAATGTAATTGTTTGATTCAATGGGAGTCTGTCCATTTCATTCTCAAAAAGGTCATCCCAGGCATAGAACTAAATTGGAACAATTTAATGTATCTCCGATCCGAGGGCTACACAGATCATAACAATGGAAACATTTATCAAGTTCAGTATTTTTACATCATCCTCGCCATTTTATCCCATGTGTATCTCTGTGTTGTTGTTTTTGTCGCACTGATTTGCTTTATCTTGGCCAGGTCGCAATTGTAAATGAGAACTTGTTCTCAACTGGCTTACCTGGTTAAACAAAGGTGAAATAAAATAAAATCATGAATTAAAACCAAGCTGCACTTCGTGCTATTCAAGTCCTGTAAAGCGGAAGCCATAGAAATGGAATCATTTTCCTGTATTGGCTTGGTTATGTCTACGCCCACATACCCCATTGTTATCAGCACACCCACATATGTGAATTCATGGAGATTTTCTGTAGCAAACGTGACGCAGTTGGGTTGCACGTCTCACTGGCAACCAGGCCTGGTCCCATTACTGCCTGCTGGAGGCGTCGATGCCCACTGCCAAGTCACCCACCATGTGTTAACCAGTGACGTGGATCGGCTGGGTATTTCTGATCCTCGCCATCATGTTGTGTACAATGACTGTGGGTTGTAAAACCAATGGAAACGTCAGATGGGATGTGGAGGTGAATATCACTTATGGTTAACTTCACAGCAGTGCTGGTTGAGTCAGTCTGTGGAATATCAACTGGTTTACAGTGACCACCGTATGGCATAAAACACTGGATTATTAGTTTGTAGACTAGAAACTTCCATGTTAATCACTCGACTGGAGACAAAGCTGTTTATGGTCAAAAATGATCCCAATAGATGAATAATTATTGGGGGGAGTCTTTGGTGAGAACAGAAAATATATTGTGTGTCTAATCAAAAGAGAACCATCAGGCTCTCCAAAAAGCCTGGCTGGTGCGTAAAACCTGCAAACTCAGACAAACAAAGAGGTGTAATGGGTTGGCACTAAAAAAATGTTGCATAAAGCTTACTTCATTACTACATCACTGCAGCTGTACATAGTCTATCGGTAAATAGCCCACCCATTTTTACCTACCTCATCCCCATACTGTTTTTATTTATTTACTTTTCTGCTCTTTTGCACACCTCTCTCTCTACCTGTACATGACCATCTGATCATTTATCACTCCAGTGTTAGGCGAATAATTACAATTTGACAGATTATCTCCTCATGCCTTTTGCACACAATGTATATAGACTCTTTTTTCTTTTTTCTACTGTGTTATTGACTTGTTAATTGTTTTACTCCATGTGTAACTGTGTTGTCTGTTCACACTGCTATGCTTTATCTTGGCCAGGTCGCAGTTGCAAATGAGAACTTGTTCTCAACTAGCCTACCTGGTTAAATAAAGGTGAAATAAAATAAAATAAACATTTTAATTGCATCAGGGATAGCGTACACAGACATTTTGACTTTGCAGCCTTCTTCAGTGTGGCTTTGTCAGCCTGTGTCAAAATGTCCGGCGCATGATGTAGTGCACATGCCCTATAACTGTAAAGTCACTGGTTCAAGCCCTGCCTCCGCTGTTCCCCTTCAATCACTACAGTAGAAGTTGTCATACTGTAGCTCTGGTGAGGTTTCTAAGCAAATATCGCCCCCTTCTGGTCTGGAAATGCATCCTCTGCACATTGATAGAGAGAATGATTCCGGTATTGAAAATACCATATATACATTTATTTTTCTTTAGTGATACAGACAAAAAAAACTAGAATTGTGCCAATGATGCCAAGTGATGATGTGACCTCCTGGACGGTTGTGTTAAATCCTGCCCCACACCTCTAGTAAAACCTAGTGTGTAGTAATCAGAACATCCACACCAGAACAGCAGGAATGCGTCGGTCAACCAAGATCCATATAAATCAGACAAACATACACACATCCTCTTGCCCCTCAGCTTACACTATTAAAGTCACTGGTGTCATTCACAAAGAATGTACATAGGAACATAACTCACAGGATATGGGAAAGGGTCAGGGGTGAGGGAGTAATGATGCAAAGATGATCTATTATATTGACAAGATATTTACCGGACTGCTCTAACAATGGGAATACATGTCCTCAACTATGGAAAACAGGCAGGAGGAGGAGATCAGGTGGGGCCATTCTAGCCTATGAGAGAGCCGATACGCATGTAACCAACAGGCAGAACTACTAAGTTGTTTTTGTCAAAGTTGCCGGAATGCCACGTGCAACAACTTATGAGTACAGTTGTAACAGACTAAACATTACGAAGCTTCTATTAGATCAAATAATCCTCACATAATAATGCAACACTCTCATAGACGTTGATACAAAAAAACAGCTTCTCACACAGACAGATTTTGGGTGGAGTAAATCCTCTGGCTTCGTCTCTTCCTCTCTGTAACAGGTGTACCCCCATGGATGGGTAGGGTCAAGCCCAGGTCTCTACGGGGCGAGTCCAGCTGGTGAAGGGGTCAGGTGAGGGTGAGCCAGGTGAGGGATAAATGTGAACGGGGATACAAGTGAAGGCTCAGGGGTTAGAGGTCAGTAGTGACAACTGGCATTACCCCATGGATGAGCAGGGTGGGGCCAAGCTCTCTACAGAGCAGGTCCAGCTGATGCAGTTAGGAGTATCACTGCATGTCTACCGATGGGCGGGGCAAATGCAGGAAACGCACGGCAGAGGGCGGGTCTCCGTGCTGTGAACAGAGGTAGTCGTCTATCAGCTGAGCGGCGTTACTGGGGATCTTCTGTCATTCGTCAAAAGTTTGGACACACCTACTCAGGTAGCCTAGTGGTTAGAAAGTTGGACTAGTAACCGAAAGGTTGCAAGTTTGAATCCCAGAGCTGACAAGGTAAAAATCTGTCTTTCTGCCCCTGAACAAGGTAGTTAACCCACTGTTCCTAGGCTGTCATTGAAAATAAAAATGTGTTCTTAACTGTCTTGCCTTGTAAAATAAATAAAAATCTTCTTTATTTTCTACATTGTAGAATAATAGTGAAGACATCAAAACTATGAAATAACACATATGGAATTGTGTACTAACCAAAAAGTGTTAAATAAATCATAATATGTTTTACATTCTTCAAAGTAACCACCCTTTGCCTTGATGACAGCTTTCACACTCTTGGCCTTCTCTCAACCAGCTTCATGAGGAATGCTTTTCCAACAGTCTTGAAGGAGTTCCCATGTAGGCTGCTTTTCCTTCACTCTTATCCCAAACCAACTCATCCCAAACCATTTCAATTGGGTTGAGGTCAGGTGATTGTGGAGGCCAGGTCATCTGATGCAGCACTCCATCACTCTCCCTGGTCAAATGGCCCTTACACAGCCTGGAGGTGTGTTTTGGGTCATTGTCCTGTTGAAAAACCAATGATAATCCCACTAAGCGCAAGATGGGATGGTGCATCGCTGCAGAATACTGTGGTAGCCATGCTGGTTAAGTGTGACTTGAATTTGAAATAAATCACAGACAGTCACCAGCAAAGCACCCCCACACCATCACACCTCTTCCGTCTCACAAAAGACACAGATTTCCAACAGTCTAATGCCCAGCTTGAGACTTGCTTGGGCCAAGTAACACTTCTTATTATTGGGGTCCTTTAGTAGTGGTTTCTTTGCAGCAAATCGACCATGAAGGCCTGATTCACACAGTCTCCTCTGAACAGTTGATGTTGAGATGTGTCTGTTACTTGAACTCCGTGAAGCATTTATTTGGGCTGCAATCTGAGGTACAGTTAACTCTATTGAACTTATCCTCTGCAGCAGAGGTACCTCTGGGTCTTCCTTTCCTGTGGCTGTCCTCATGAGAGACAGTTTCATCGTAGCGCTTGATGGTTTTTGCGACTACACTTGAAGAAACTTTAAGTTTTTGAAATTTTACGGATTGACTGACCTTCAAATCTTAAAGTAATGATGGACTGTTGTTTTGCTTTGCTTATATCTTGCCATAAGATTAACTTGGTCTTTTACCAAATAGGGCTATCTTCTGTATACCACCCCTACCTTGTCACAGCACAACTGATAGGCTCAAACACATAAAGATGGAAAGAAATTCCACAAGTCACCTGTTAATTGACTTTGACTACCTCATGAAGCTGGTTGAGAGAATGCCAAGAGTGTGCAGAACTGTCATCAAGGCAAAGGGTGGCTACTTCAAAGAATCTCAAATATAAAATGTATTTTGATTTGTTTAACACTTTTCGGTTACTACATGATTCAATGTGTTATTTCATAGTTTTGATGACTTCACTATTACTCTACAATGTAGAAATAGTAAAAATAAAGAAAAACCCTTGAATGAGTATGTATGTATGTATGTATGTATGTATGTATGTATGTATGTATGTATGTATGTATGTATGTATGTATGTATGTATGTATGTATGTATGTATGTATGTATGTATGTATGTATGCATGCATGCATGCATGCTCGTATGTTCCGGAAATAACATATTCTTGTAAGTATTCAGACCCTTGACTAGGCGCAAAAACCAACCTATGAGGCCAAAGGAATTATCTGTAGAGCTCCAAGACAGGATTGTGTCGAGTCACAGATCTAGGGAAGGGTACCAAAAACTTCTGCAGCATTGAACGTTTCCAAGAACAGTGGCCTCCATCATTCTTCAATGGTTCTTCCTAGAGCTGGCCACCTGGCCAACTGAGTAATTGAGAGAGAAGGGCATTGGTCATGGAGGTGACCAAGAACCTTGATGGTCACTCTGACAGAGCTCTAGAGTTCCTCTGTGGAGATGGGAGAAACTTCCAGAAGGACAACCATCTCTGCAGCACTTCACCAATCAGGCCTTTATGGTAGAGTGGCTAGACGGAAGCCAATCCTCAGTAAAAGGCACATGATAGCCCGCTTGGAGTTTGCCAAAAGGCACCTAAAGACACCATGAGAAAGAAGATTCTCTGGTCTGATGAAATCAAGACTGAACATTTTGGCTTGAATGCCAAGTGTCACGTCTGGAAGAAACCTGGCATCATCTCTACAGTGAGGCATCATGCTGTGGGGGTGTTTTTCATCGGCAGGGACTGGAGACTAGCCAGGACCGAGGAAAAAAATTAGCCAAAGAAAGTACAGAGAGATCCTTAATGAAAATCTGCTCCAGAGCGCTCACTATTTCAGACTGGGGCGCAAGTTTGGGTTTAGCAGGGTAGCCTAGTGGTTAGAGTGTTGGACGAGTAACCGAAAGGTTGCAAGTTAAAATCCCCGAGCTGACAAGGTACAAATCTGTCGTTCTGCCCCTGAACAGGCAGTTAACCCACTGTTCCTAGGCAGTCATTGAAAATAAGAATTTGTTCTTAACTGACTTGCCTAGTTAAATAAAGGTAAAATAAAAATAAAATTAAAAATGTCCAATTGTGCGCTATGGGTCTCCCGGTCGCGGCTGGCTGCGACAGAGCCTGGACACAAACCAGGACCTCTAGTGGCACAGCTAGCACTGTGATGCAGTGTCTTAGACTACTGCGCAACTCGGGAGGCTCTCAACAAGTCAGTTTGGTGGAAACACACACGTGGCATAAAAATGTTACTTGCACCATAACAAATAAATATACATAGCACTACATTCACATTATCTGCCTGTAGTTATTTAACTCAACCTGCAGGAGGTTTGTTTGTTGTGACTGAGTGGGGAGGAAACAGCTGCGGGCAGGTTTCTGACAGATGGGTGTGTCTTGGTGGTGGCAAGGACACAGCCAAGAACCCATATCAAACCACACCCCCAAGCCAACTTATGTTTGGCTTCTGTCATGGCCTCCAGCATTTCTTGAGAAGCCAAAAAACAAGGCCATATCAGCGGGCGCAGTTTTCCAGATCTTACTGTACTGTGCAGTAATAGCCTAGTGGTTAAGAGCGTTGGGCTGGTAAAAAAAAAGGTTGCTGGTTTTAATTCTTGGTGACAAGGCACTTAACCTTAATTGCTCCTGTAAGGTGCTCTGAATAAGAGTGTCTTCTACATGACATGTACAAATAAGAGCATTGAACCAATCAAGCACTTAAAGGAATAAATGTATGACAATGGGGCTGCATAATACCCTGAGCATATCCATACCAATAAAGCAGAATGGAACAAAGTGAGTCTTTGGCTCAATTAAACACAGATTTCCCAAATAACATAATGGCTTCTCTAGAAAACCTCTATAACTTCAGTCAACAAACCATTCCTTTTTTTGCAAAGCCAAGTGGCCTTTGAAATGGACTCTCGGTCAGTGAAGTGTCTGTTTTTTAAAATGTCAGGGCACCACTCTTATTACCTCCCTGATTCCTTTAGTGGGCCGAGTGTGTGAAAAGGACACTAGCTTACTGGCCTTCTTGTTTTATGAGCCCATAGAGATTTGGCCTTCTTATTCCACTTTGTCCACAGTTCTGTTCTTATGGCCACTCACTTTCCCCCAGCTAAAGACTTGAAGTGTTTGATGGTTGGCAGCTCTGCTTAAATAAGGGTTGAAAATGGATCTTGGAGCTGGGCTGGGGTTGGTCCAAGTTTCTCTTGACTTATATGGTTTTTGTCATCTCATCCAGAGATATTTCTCTCCCAGACCTTTCTTGGTGGTGGTACCGTGTTTTCTGGGAAAAGACTGGGTGAGTTCGCTTTTCATGGCCTGGTGCCGCAGGCGGGTGGAGACCTCTCTTTAGGAGGACCGATGGAATGGTTGAAAATGAGTAAACTCCCTCCACCCAGCGCACTGGTCCATGCAAAATGAATTCCCCAGACAACACAGTGTATCAGCTTGATATGCAATGCACACATTGATTGGGACAATAGCTACTCTAGTGAAAAGGGGCTTCCTTAAAGTTCAGATGGCCAAGATATAGATTACATCCCAACGCTAGCTGCATGTTCTGCATGCTGTCAACCGTCAAACTTGAGACTGTGCCTGGTGTTGTTAGTGACAGTGATTTGGTTACACTAGCTTGCTAGCTACATTACTTGATAATGCTCATGAGTAACAAGGTGTTGTAGAACCTTGCCTCTACTTTAACCCACACATAGAACTGAATTAGCCCTCATTTGGTGTGATTGAATGGCAAAGACATACCCCAAAAAAACACCCACATGAAACCACACCCCAAAGACAACTCGTTTGCCTTCAGTCATGGCCCGCTTGCAATTCTACATTTTAATCTCCCCCTGCTGGTAGGACAGAGGTAGTGCATGAGCAGAAGCAACATGAAGGCCTTGCTAGCTGAGCCGTAGATAGCGATCAGGAACATCACCACCAGGCAGCCCACTATGCCCCGAGCACACGTGTGCCAGGTAAAGCAACGGAACTACGGCCTGAACACAAGAAGGTGGACGAGGATGACTGCATGTATGGCATGAGTGGCTTTTTCTTCTTCTTTTACTTAGCCTCTGTTGTGGAGGTTGAGTTTTCAAAAGCTGAGCACAAATGTGAGCATAATGGGCTATCAATATCTAGAACATATTGTAGTGTAGTATTAACTATTTTGTATGGTATTATACTGTATCGTATACCTGTTGGGTGCAGAGGCCCATTCCAGAGCCAGGCAGGCCAGATCCACAGCAGCATAGACAAGGAAGAAAATGGTCACTCTGTTGGTGATGGTGTTCAGCTTCCCTGAAAACACCACCTGCACTAGGACCCATGAGATGAGCACTGATGCCAAGCCAGGACCCCACCTGTAAATATCAATGCAGGACGAATAGGATTGGCACCATGTAAATTAACATGAAAAAATAAATAAACATTGAGTGACACCAGTGGCAATCTTACACATTATTTGGAGATTAAGGCCCATTTCTGTGTACGCATATAGATCCTACTTCATCTACATACTACAGATTGTGTGGAATAAACTCATCAGCTTAAGACCCCCATTTAAGAAGTTAAAATCATGACGAACTTAAGTCGAGGTGAATTTCAGGGAGAACTCTCCCTTTAACCCCAACTGGACTGATCATGTCTGGTTAACCACACATAAAGGGAAGCTGATTATCTGGTTGAAAACGGCCAATGTGGCATCGATAGTAGTCCTAAACATAAATTCCAGTGCCAAAATTGACTCAAAAGTGTAAATAGGATATCTTTGGTCATTAAGTTAGTAACTTCCTAAACTGAGATTTAGGAATGGTTTTTCACCTTTGTGGACATGCAAAGCACCAAACAGCTGAGATACATTGTGTAGAATACCAGAATAGAATGATATAAGAACCTTTGAGGGAGATGGTGTCAATCAAGATGTGCAGACTTGATGTTATTTCAGCCTTACCACTCGCCAGGTGGTCCCTGGGGAGTGCTCAGAGGATGTGGGAGGTCCCGCTAAGGTTACTTACGGCAGCAGACAGGGTAGAGGAGTACACCCCCACTGTCACCAGGGGGCCCCTCACGTTGATGTCCCCCAGGAAACTGTAGTCCCTCTGGAGAAGATGACTGGGAGAAAGGGGTACATTATCACTGCACCACAGATACAGTGCATTCGAGAAGTTTTCAGACCACTTGGTACGTTACAGCCTTATTAAAAAATTGATTAAATTGTCCCCCTATCTACACACACCACCCCATAATGATAAAGCAAACACAAAAAAACAGAAATATCCCATTTACATAAGTATTCGGGCCCTTTATTCAGTACTTTTGGCAGCAATTACAGCCTCGAGTCTTCTTATTCTCTGCAGATGCTCTCAAGCTCTGTCAGGTTGGATGGGGAGTGTTAATGCACAACTATTTTGAGGTCTCTCCAGAGGTGTTCGATCGGATTCAAGTCCGGGCTCTGGCTGGGCCACTCAAGGACATTAAGAGACTTGTCCCAAAGCCAAATATGAGTTGACTTGGGGGTGTGGTTTGATGTGGGTTTCTTTGGTTTATCATTGCCACCACCAAGACACACCCATGTGTCAGAACCTTGCCCAAGTCTTTGAGTTCCCGAGCCCTCTGGAGCAGGTTTTCATCAAGGATCCCTCTGTACTTTACTTGGTTCATCTTTCCCACAATCCTGGCTAGTCTCCCAGTCCCTGACGCTGAAAAACATCCCCACAGCATGATGCTGCCACCACCAAGCTTCACTGTAGGGATGATGCCAGGTTTCCTCCAGATGTGACGGTTGGCATTCAGGCCAAAGAGTTCAATCTTGGAGACCAGAGAATCTTGTTTCTCATTGTCTGACAGTCCTTTAGGTGCACTTTGACAAACTCCAAGCGGGCTGTCAAGTGTCTTTTACTGAGGAATGTCTTCCGTCTGGCTACTCTACCATAAGTTCCTGATTGGTGTAGTTGCAGAGATGGTTTTCCTTCTGGAAGGTTCTCGCATCTCCACATAGGAACTCTGGAGCTCTGTCAGAGTGACCATCAGGTTCTTGGTCACCTCCCTGACCAATGCCCTTCTCCCCTGATTGCTCAGTTTGGCCGGGCGGCCAGCTCTAGGATGAGTTTTGGTGATGGAGGCCACTGTGTTCTTGGGGACCGTCAATGGTACGGAAACATTTTGGTACCCATTTTGGTCTGTGCCTCGACACAATCCTGTCTCTGAGCTCTACGGACAATTCCTTCGATCTCATGGCTTGGTTTTTGCTCTGACATGCACTGTCAACTGTGGGACTTTTGTATAGACAGGTGTGTGCCTTTCCAAATCATGTCCAATCAATTGAATTTACCACAGGTGGACTTCATTCAAGTTGTAGAAACATCTTAAGGATGATCAATGTTAACAGGATGCACCTGAGCTTAATTTCGAGTCTCATAGCCAAGGGTCTGAATATGTGTGTAAATAAGGTATGTTTTTTTTGTTACAAAAATGTCTAGAAACCTGTTTTTGCTTCGTCATTATGGGCTATTGTGTGTAGATTGATGAGGAAAACAATTTATTCAATCAATTTTAGAATAAGGCTGTAACGTAACAAAATGTGGAAAAAGTCAAGGGGTCTGAATACTTTCCGAATCACTGTATAAACCTTTGGAAGGACGCCTTTGGTTTCTTTACCCATGGTTAACCATCTGAAGTCTGTGTGGCTTGCCATAATCGTGTTACCGGATAATGTAATTACCACTGCCAAGTAAACAAACATGCTGGCGTGTGTGTGCATGCTTGTATGCAGTTGTGTGTGAACAGGTGTCTGCATATATGTACATACATACAGTGGCAAGAAAAAGTATGTGAACCCTTTTGAAATACCTGAATTTCCTCTTAAATTGGTCATAAAATTTGATCTGATCTTCATCTAGGTCACAATAGACAAATAGTGTGCTTAAACTAATAACAAACATTATTATATTTTTCTCTATTTTGAATACATCCTTTAAACATTCACAGTGTAGGTTGGAGTGGCCCAGTCAGAGTCCTGGAGTGGCCCAGTCAGAGTCCTGACCTCAACCCGATTGAGATGCTGTGGCATTACCTCAAGAGAACAGCTCACACCAGACATCCCAAGAATATTGCTGAACTGAAACAGTTTTGTAAAGAGGAATGGACCAAAATTCCTTCTGACCGTTGTGCAGGTCTGATCCGCAACTACAGAAAACATTTGGTTGAGGTTATTGCGGCCAAAGGAGGGTCAACCAGTTATTAAATCCAAGAGTTCATATACTTTTCCCACCCTACACTGTGAATGTTTACTCTGTGTTCAATAAAGACATGAAAACGTATAATTGTTTGTGTTAATAGTTTAAGCAGACCGTTTGTCAATTGTTGTGACCTAGATGAAGATAAGATCAAATTTTATGACCAATTTAAGAGTAAATCCAGGTATTTCAAAAGGATTCACATACTTGTTCTTGCCACTGTATGTGCTTGTGTGTAAGCCTGTGTGTGCGCATTTGTGCTGACCGGTCACAGGAGTAGGCCACCAGCAGGCTGAGCAGGAATACTGTAGGAGATGAAGGTTAAGATGACTGCTGCCAGGGTTCCCCTGAGGACTTGGGCTCTTGGGCTTGGGCTTTTCAGGTCCCCTGGAGTAGAGTAAGAGAGAGAGAGTCCACGCATTAATAAGTTATTTCGGAAAAAACATTGCTAAATGAGAGAGCGAGAGACACACACACACACACACACACACACACACACGAAACACCTTTCTAATACTGAGTTGCACCCATTTTGCTCTCAGAACAGCCTCAATTCGTCGGGGCGTGGACTCTACATCGATTCGAATGCGTGCCACAGGGAGGATGGCCCACAGTTGTGTCAAGTTGGCTGGATGTCCTTTGGGTGGTGAACCCTTCTTGATACACACGGGAAACTCTTGCCACAAACCATAGCGCCTAGCACCTACTACCATATGCCGTTCAAAGCCACTGAATCTTTTGTCTTGCCCATTCACCCTCTGAATGGCACACATACACAATCCATGTCTCAGTGCTTGAAAATCCTTCTTTAACCTGTCTCCTCCCCTTCATCTACACTGATTGAAGTGAATTTAACAAGTGACATCAATAAGGGATCATAGCTTTCTCCTGGATTCACCTGGTTAGTCTAAAGAGCAGGTGTTCCTAATGTTTTGTACACTCAGTGTATAATAAAAATGGCTTCAGTGACAAAATATTATGTCTAAACACCAGACCTGTTTTAAAAAAAAAAAATGGTATTTGAGTATTTGTTATTTAAATACTTATTTTCTGTGTATTTAAGTACTTTCAAATAATGTGGCCCCGGGCCTAGTTAAATGCAATAACTGGTTAAATGCAAGGGAGTATTTGAATTAGTGTATTGGAGTATTTTAAAATACTTTCCAAGTGCATTTCCAAATACATTCATATACTCAACGACTTGTCTTCTCAAATAAAATAAAAACATATCTAAATAACAACTTCCAAATGTCTTGGAAAGTAGTTGAAATACCATAAAAAGCATTTGAACTCAGGTCTGCTAAAACACTCACAAAGACACACATCATGTACGCTGAACTTCTGCCAATGTCTGCCCTTAGTCTCACCTGACATGTTGGAACTAGAACTATGATGCCTGTACAGCCGTTGAACATGACAGCAAACATGGTGTAAATGTCATCATGGTGCCTGTGGTGTAGTCTCCTGTGTAGTCAGCTGGGAGGGGAGAAGAGATCACAGAATACATTAACATCTATGAAGACAATCTCCAAAGCCACGATATTGCTGATTTGGATTTCTGAACTATTATGGCTGCGTTTACACTGGCAGCCCAATTCGTCGGGTGTTCTGTAGAATTGGAACAATTTGGAACGTTCAGATAGAAATAGGCTTTGTAGATCAAACATGCCTCATATTTAAAATAAGGAATCATGTCAGCTCTATTCATGGCATTTCTATCTGCAATGTTCAAGAATGTTTGGCATCTGAACGTTGCCCTGATCTTCATCCAATAATTGGTGTTATGACCAATCATATCAACTCTTGAACAATCAGATCAACCCATTTGTCAATAATTGGGCAAAAGATCAGAATAGGGCTGCCCATGTAAACAAAGCGTATAGGATTACAGGTCTACGGTGAATACCAAACCAGCCCTCATCAGTTTCATAATAAAACACAAATGAAGATTCAAATGAACAATTTCCCACTGTCATTTTACAAGATCTAAACCTCAGTAACAGATAAAAATTATTTGAGAGGTATTTGTCATTTTTGTGTTATTTTGTATGAAAAAAACATATTGCAGTGCATGTTGGGATAGCACTTCGCTCTGGAGCCTGCAGCCTTGCTGTCTCGGTCTAGTTAGCCCCTACACCCTCGATAATTTGGGTAACTTGTGCATCAAATCAAATTTTATTTGTCACATACACATATTTAGCAGATGTTATTGTGGGTGCAGCGAAATTGCGCCAACAGGGCAGTAGTATCTAACAATTCACACGCATCTCAAAGTAAAATAATGGAATTAAGAAATATATAAATGTTAGAATGAGCAATGTCAGAGTGGTATTGACTAAAATACAGTAGAATAGAATATACACTATAAAGCAGTTGAGTAAAGCAGTATGTAAACATTATTTAAACAGTATTAAAGTGACTTGTGTTCCATTATTAAAGTGGCCAGTGACTCTTCTATAGGGACTCTTCTATAAGTCTATAGGGCAGCAGCCTCTAAGGTGCAGGGTTGCGTAACCGGGTGGAAGCCAGCTAGTGATGGTTAACTTGTGCATATGGCGGAGGAGGCAAAAGGGTGGTTTGGGATGCAGCCCTAGTGAAAATGGTGTTTAGGTACTTTTGATGGATATGCTCAAAAGATGTCCACCAGACCTCTACATAGCCCAACCCCTGGCATGCAACCACACCAACAAAACATCCTATACTCCCCCCACAGGTTGTCCCTCGGGGTTGCCAGGCAATGGTCAGTGAAGTTGGCAGTGCCCAGGCCGGTGGTAGTGTTGGCACCAGGAGCGTAGGGCAGTGTGATGTCCCGCGGGCCCACAGCGAAGAAACTGAGGATGAAGGTGGCCAGGACCGACATGACGATTATTGAAAATTAGGAAGACGGCCTTGGCATAGATGTGAGCGCTAATCTGAAATGACAGTATATGTAGATGTCATCATGTATAGTTTGCAAACAAAACGTAGTACATTATATAAAAATAGGGTATAATGCATCCCTAGGAAGAGACACACTGCATCACATTTCTCTTTCCTTTCTCCCAGTGTGTACAGGCTAGGGAGTTTCCAGCATGCCTCTAAGGAAGCAGAGGAGAGAGAGAAAAGTATCTTACCCGACAGAAGAGGCAGAGAAGAATGGCCTTGCCATAGAGCAGAGACCACCAGTATTCAGCAGGCAACACCTGGTCCAAGATCAGTGGTGCTAAGGACACAGTAGGCGCAGCCAGCATCCAGAGCCCCGCTGGCGATGGCACTGACCAACAGAACAGTCAAACTGATGAGGTATGCCACTATGAACATGGCTATGGACTGGTACATCCCACCCTGGCCCACCATGACCGCTACACAAACAGACCGGAGAAAATAGTCAAATACTGTAGGTCTGTGTGTGTGTGTGTATGCCAGCATGTGAAGTCCCCCATATTACCCTATTTTAATGTAGTCAACAACGCCAAACATTGTTGGAATTACCACGCCGGAATCCAACAGAACTGAATTTCAATACCATTTCTTTGTAACCCCAACAACAGCATCACTTTTTGTAACCATACATCCTTACGTTCCAACTTTCCAGATCTTCAACTACACAAAACTGATGCAGAGTCTGCACCATTACTACTCTTCTTGGTTGCACCTCCTCTGTCCATTGCAATCCAACAACAATCGCAACCATTTCTGTTGAATATACAGGTAAATCATTTGTCAGTCTGTTGCATAGATTAACATCGAACTCAGGAAATACACTTGCATAAATACACCTGCTCCAGTCTTCCCATTCATGGGATCCTTTGAACCGTCTGTACACACTGCAAGACAATAATACAACTGATTACTAATATATTGATCCACTAGTGCTCCTACATTATCTTCTTCACACCACTGTTTCTTTTCTTCGGACAGGCTAAGATCAACACGTGGTCTTGAATAAAAGCACAATGGCACATTTCCTATTGACACAGATGGCCTTATTACAATATCTCTGAGTCCATAATTCATCAATCCCTTTTCCAATCTCTGGGCCAGAACCCCTCTTTTGATATTGTGCACATTTCCAGCAGTCTTCCAATACTGTTAGCGTAGAAGGATCTACCATACTACCCTTCAGTCTTGCCCAGTATGCCAGGGTTACCTTAACTCTTCTAAGGGATAGTGGCATTTCCCCAGTATCCCCAGTATCTTGACTACGATAAATATTCATGTTTAAGATAATACACCAATATGCCTACAATAACCTGTTCCACTAATTTACAGAGATTTGATGTAAGTGCAATAGGTCTATAACGAGCAGGACAGGATGGATCTTTACCAGGCTTCACAAAAGGCAAATCCACAGCACGTTTCCATCCTGATGGTAGCTCTCCTGTCCTCGATATTTTGTTACATAAACGCAAATCGTTCCCAAAACTTCTGTAGGCAGATGTTTAAACATAATGTATCCTCACCTGGAGCAGTACAACCACACCCCTCGTTATTTCAAACATGGTTAATCCAGCATCCAGTCATTCTCCAGAATCCCACTTCTTACGCTATACATCTTCATGCATTCTTAGATTTTCTTCCTTACATTCATCACCTAGATTGACACCACACATTCCTTTACACTGAACAGCTTCATGTCCCATTCTTTGGCATTTAAAACACTGCAGTGCATATGGACAAAAATTCTCTAACATTGAAACTAAGGAATCCTATCTGTACATGTCCCGGTAAGACTTTCTCAAACCTCAGCATCACTGATAAGCGTTCACTACTTTGACCCTCTTTCCTACTGATCAACCTTTTGGCCTCAATCACTCTGCCTCCCTTCACATTTTCTTTGATATCATCTGTGGACATAGATATTGAGACTCCAGTGATGACTCCCCTTAACCTATCACAGTGGTTTCCAGACTTTTTATAGTCCCTTCCCCTTCAAACATTCAACCTCCAGCTGTACCCTCTAGCACCAGGGTCAGCGCACCCTCAAATGTTGTTTTTGTGTGTGCCACACACACACACACACACACACACACACACACACACACACACACACACACACACACGATACATTTATTAAACATAGGAATGAGTGTGAGTGGTCGTCACAACCCGGCTCGTAGGAAGTGACAAAGAGCTCTTATAGGACCAGGGCACAAATAACAATATAATAATAAATAATTTTGCTCTTTATTTAACCATCTTTCATATAAAACCTTATTTGTTCATCAAAAATGGTGAATCACTCACGACAGGTTAATGAGAAGGGTGTGCTTGAAAGGATGCACATACAGTAACTCTGTAATGTTGGGTTGTATTGGAAAGAGTCTCAGTCTTTTTGCACACACAGTCTGTGCCTGTATTTAGCTTTCATGCTAGTGAGGGCTGAGAATCCACTCTCACATAGGTACATGGTTGCAAAGGGCATCAGGGTCTTAAAGGCAGGAAACTCTGAGCACAGCCCAATCCAGAAATCTGGCAGTGGCTTCTGATTAAATAACATTCTCACAGAACCGCTTGTTGCAATTTCGAGGCTCTCTTTTTCAGATATCAGTAAGTGAACTGGAGGCAGGGCATGAAAGGGATAACGAATCCAGTTGTTTGTGCCATCCGTTTCGGGAAAGTACCTGCGTAATTGCGCACTCAACTCACTCAGGTGCTTCGTTATTTCACATTTGACATTGTCCGTAAGTTTGAGTTCATTTGCACACAAAAAAATCATACGATAATGGAAAGACCTGTGTGTTGTCCTTGTTAATGCAGACAGAGAAGAGCTCCAACTTCTTAATCATAGCCTCAAATTTGTCCGGCACATTGACTATAGTTGCTGAGAGTCCCTGTTATCCTACATTCAGATCCTTCAGATCATTTTTGGCAGTGAAACGAGGCTACTCATGCGAGAAATTTCCTACCTTTCAGTATCATGATCGCTCTTCTTCCTATGTCTTTCCATTACAGACCATTCAGATTCTTGAACATCATCATTCCACTCTGTATCATCAGAACAATCACCCATAGTGAGAGACCACCAGTATTCATAGTGGTGATCACACTCCAGCACAGCTGTTGCTTCTCCAAGCCTTTTCTCCAACCTTTTCTCCATTTCTTCCATTTCATCCACACTACTTGCCACCATCCCTGCAAAAGCTCTTCCTATCTGTCAGTCTTTTATTGACCACGCCCATTTGTAACATTTTGTTGTTTATCCAATTAGTGATGGTCCCTCCTTGATCACCTCATGACCCCAAAATTGTACAACAGCTGGTTGGTTTCAGCGAGTATTTGTATTACTTTCACAGAAGTTCAATTAAAACATTATGCGTAAAATGTGGCATTTTAGGAGACAGGATTGTTTGAGTGTAGGCAGGCTACAATTTCATTTGTGGGTTTAATTTGAATAATTTCACACAAGTATAAGGAAATATTTATATAGCCTGATTAATTCATTAATGAAAATACAGTTTTAAAACCAATGTTATGTACAGTGAACAATATATTAAAATACTAAAAGCGGACTAGTATATGATCGCATCCAAATAAGGACTCCAATTGCTTCACACGTGTTCCAAACGCTCTGTTGGTAGGTGCCATACATTGCAAGCCATCAAATAGTTCTTCATCTCATCAATCATGATGTCATTGTGTCAACACATACATTCTTCTTATTCCTTTTGTCCTTGTAGTAGTAGTAGTGCTGCAGAAACATCCTGCAGTCCACGCTGAAGCCTGAAAGAGTCAACTCTAGTTCCAAATAATGACCAGCAGAGGGTAACGTATCTCCATGTTTCATCAAACATGTTTTCATTATCAGCCAGACAAAAAGGCTGCTTGCTGTGTGGCAGGGGCTTGTTTCAGCTCCCCTCTCCTCGTCTCCTCTCCTCTCTGGGGGCATCTCAATACTCTAAAGCAGCTCCCTCTTTTCGTCTACTTTGCTCTTTGGGCCCGTTTCAATACTCTAAAGCAGCTCTCTCTATGTGGCTGCATCTCAATACCCTTAAGCAGCTTCCTCTCCTTGTTTCCTCTCCATCATCTTCTGGGGCACCTGTGGGTCAGATCAGCCATAAGCCACTCCAGCTTGCCAGTGAGCAGTCTGCTGAAAGTCCACAGAACAGTGCTCAGGCTGTGGGTACTCTGAGGGGTACAGGACAACACTGGGCTCTCCACAGACCCCTGTAGGACCAGGGGGAAGAGGGACAAGGTGGGGTATAGGTAGGATGGAAAGAGCGGGAGAAAGGAACGGGGGGGGGAGAATGGAGGAAGAGAAATAGTCAGTATAACAAAAATATAACACACCTGGGTGATTCCTCACTAAACGAGAACTAAAAAGACCTTAATATTTTAGATTTTCACTAAATGTAATCCATAGAAGGGTCCTTACACTTCTTAAGAGGAACGATTGCATCTGGTACCAGTACAGTTGAAACTGGGATTCATCCGTGAAGAGCACACTACTCCAGAGTGCCAGTGGCCATCGAAGGTGAGCATTTGCCCACTGAAGTCGGTTATGATGCAGAACTGCAGTCAGATCAATGATGATGAGCACCTAGATGAGCTTCCCTGAGAAGGTGTCTGACAGTTTGTGCAGAAATTCTATGGTTGTGTAAACCCACAGTTTCATCATCTGTCTGGGTGACTGGTCTCAGATGATCCCGCAGGTGAAAAAAACGGAAGTGGAAATCCTGGGGTGGTGTGATTACACATGGTCTTGCGAAACCGGTTGGTTGTGAGACCGGTTGGACATACTGCCAAATTCCCTAAAACAATGTAGGAGGCGGCTTATGGCTTCCTCAACACTTGAGACATCTGTGGAAATGTGTTGTGTGATAAAACTGCACAGTTTAGAGCGGCCTTTTATTGTCC
Organism: Oncorhynchus tshawytscha; assembly: GCF_018296145.1. Lineage (NCBI taxonomy): Eukaryota > Metazoa > Chordata > Actinopteri > Salmoniformes > Salmonidae > Oncorhynchus > Oncorhynchus tshawytscha. The sequence goes on along the minus strand of NC_056438.1, from coordinate 50,123,576 downwards.
CCAGCACAAGGTGCAACTGTGTAATGATCATGCTGTTGAATCAGCTTCTTGATAATCCATCCACCTGACAGGTGTGGCGTATCTTGGCAATGGACAAAAATGCTCACTAACAGCGATGTAAACAAATATGTGCACAAAATTGGAAAGAAATAAGCTTTTTGTGCATCTAAAAAAATATTTGGGATCTTTTATTTCAGCTCGAGAAACATGGGACCAACACTTTACATTCTTCTTTTATATTTTTGTTCAGTGTATACTATTTCTCAATTATGCTTTAAGATACAGACGTCACATAAACAATCCTTCTTCCTTCTATGGATTTACATTTTGAGGAATCACCCACATGTCCAAATATGGAACCTGTACATTCCCAACAAGTTTCCATTACAAACGCTATTAACTTTGCCTAAGCATTTGTTGATTTAGAGCTGGAGTCTGCATTGGTAATTTGATAATACACATGAAAGCCTTTTGTTGACATTGTGTGATGAGAATGAGACACACTCAAGACACACATTGTGAATGCCAATTGGAAAGAAACAACTGTTCTGTTTTGCTCGTTTCTAGCTAGTCTTATGACAAATGTTACTGGTGAATGGCCTGTCCCTTGCATAAGCACTCTAGGCTCGGCCTACGTGGCTGTGTCTCTGTCATGGGGAAGGTATGCCCTGCTATCTGCTTTTCTTCCTGGGGAAGGAAGAGCAGGGGTCGTCGGGGTCACAGCTACATATGAAATGAGAGGGAGTCAATGAGAGATTCCTGGAAAAAGACAGGATACTGCCTTTTCATATGGAAACGATAGTGACTTAGCAACACTGATAGGCTAACTACGTGTGGGCGGCGAAATGGATGTGTTTGTTTACAAAATGAATCAAATTGCATGTGGGTGTGTTTGTACACACACACAGTGCATTCTGAAAGTATTCAGGCTGCTTGACTTGACTTACATTTTGTTACGTTACAGCCTTATTAAAAAATGGATTAAATCTTTTTTCCCCTCATTAATCTACACACAATTCCCCATAATGACAAAGCAAAAACAGTTTGACATTTTTAGTAATGTATAAAAAAAAAGGAAATATCAGACCCTTTACTCAGTACTTTGTTGAAGCACCTTTGGCAGTGATTACAGCGTTGAGTCTTGTTGGGTATGACCCTACAAGCTTGGCACACCGGTATTTGGGGAGTTTCTCCCATTCTTCTCTGCAGATCCTCTCAAGCTCTGTCAGGTTGGATGGGGAGCGTCGCTGCACAGCTATTTTCAGGTCTCCTAACATGTTCGAACGGGTTCAATCCGGCTCTGGCTGGGCCACTCAAGGACATTCACCGGCTTGTCCCGAAGCCACTCCTGCGTTGTCTTGGCTGTGTGCTTAGGATCATTGTCCTGTTGGAAGGTGAACCTTCGCCCCAGTCTGAGGTCCTGAGTGCTCTGGAGCAGGTTTTCTTCAAGGATCTCTCTGTACTTTGCTCCGTTCGTCTTTCCCTCGATCCTGACTAGTCTCCCAGTCCCTGCCGCTGAAAACATCCCCACAGTATGATGCTGCCACCACCATACTTCACTGTAGGGATGGTGCCAGGTTTCCTCCAGTGCTTAGCTTTCAGGCCAAAGAGTTCAGTCTTGGTTTCATCAGACCAGAGAATCTTGTTTCTGGTCTGAGAGTTTTTAGGTGCCTTTTGGCAAACTAAGTGGGCTGTCAAGTGCCTTTTACTGAGGAGTGGCTTCCGTCTGGCCACCCTACCGTAAAGACCTTATTGGTGGAGTGCTGCAGAGATGGTTGTCCTTCTGGAATGTTCTCCCATCTCCACAGAGGAACTCTGGAGCACTGTCAGAGTGACCATCAGGTTCTTGATCACCTCCCTGACCTGACCAAGGCCTTTCTCCCCCTATTGCTCAGTTTGGCCGGTGGCCGGCTCGAGGAAGAGTCTTCTTCCATTTAAGAATGTGAATGCCATTGTGTTCTTGGGGACCTTCAATGGTACTGAAATGTTTTGGTACCCTTCCCCAGATGTGTGCCTTGACACAATCCTGTCTCTGAGCTTTACGGACAATTCCTTTGACCTCATGGCTTGGTTTTTGCTCTGACATGCACTGTCAACTGTGGGACTTTTATATAGACAGGTGTGTGCCTTTCCAAATCATGTCCAATCAATTGAATTTACCACAGGTGGACTCCAATCAAGTTGTAAAAACATCTCAAGGATGATCAATAGAAACAGGATGCACCTGAGCTCAATTTAGAGTCCCATAGAAAAGGGTCTGAATACTTATGTGAATAAGGTATTTCTGTTTTTAATTTTTAATACATTTGCAAAAAAAATGTAACCTGTTTTGCCTTGTCATTATGGGGTATTGTGTGTAGATTGATGAGAAAAAAAATATTTAATTAATTTTAGAATAAGGCTGTAATGTAACAAAATTTGAAAAACGTGAAGGGGTCTGAATACTTTCTGAATGCACTGTGTGTATATATATATATATGTCTGTGTATGTATTTATTATTATCTCTTACCGTGATGTCCAGGTGTGTGACTATGTGTAGGTAGTTGTTGACAGTATGCTCCAGCCTCTCCAGAAGAGTTGAGGCACAGCCAGGCTGGCTCAGTGTCCTAACCACCCTCACACTCCCAGTCAGAGCACCCAGAGACACAGCTATGTCCCTCCTCTTCTCCTGAGCCTGTGGTAAAAACACACACACATTGATAACACATGCAACACACACACACACACACACAAACACACACACACACACACACATAGATAACACATGCAAACACACACATGCAAACACACACACACACACACACACACACATACAGAGAGAGAGATACAAACATCAAATTATTGCCACAATTGGATGCTACTGAACCGAGGAAAACAAATCATCTGCCTTGAGAAGCAGAAGTTGAAGTATTTGATAGCGTACCGATTTCCTCTCCCAGGAAGCCTTGTGAACCTTGATGCAGGGGAGCTGAATGGGGGACGGCAGGGTCTTCAAGACATCACAATCAGCCTGAAGAGAGGACAGAAGCATACAGACATTAAAGGAGAGAGAGGTAAGACTGACAGACAGACAGACAGACAGACAGACAGACAGACAGACAGACAGACAGACAGACAGACAGACAGACAGACAGACAGACAGACAGACAGACAGACAGACAGACAGACAGACAGACAGACAGACAGACAGACAGACAGACAGACAGACAGACAGACAGACAGACAGACAGACAGACAGACAGACAGACAGACAGACAGACAGCTACTCTCTGTGTTAAAGGTAACGTATATGGCAGATTGTTTAAAACATACAGGTTTAGCCTCACCAATGCAGCTTCCATGTCTGCCACAGTGTTTAGGTCCCTCCGGGACTCTCTGTCACACACAAAGTCTATGGGCCTGGTCTCAGCATCCCACACCTCAGAGGCTACCATGCACAGCAGCAGCAGTCCTGGACACATACAGTTGAAGTTGGAAGTTTACATACACTTAGGTTGGAGTCATTAAAACTCTTTTTTCAGCCACTGCACAAATGTCTTGTAACAAACTGTAGTTTTGGCAAGTCGGTTAGGACATCTATACTTTGTGCATGACACAAGTAATTTTTCCAACAATTGTTTACAGACAGATTATTTAACTTATAATTCACTGTATCACAATTCCAGTTGGTCAGAAGTGTACATACACGAAGTTGACTGTGCCTTTAAACAGCTTGGAAAATTCCAGAAAATTATGTCATGGCTTTAGAAGTTTGTGATAGGCTAATTGACATAATTTGAGTCAATTGGAGGTGTACCTGTGGATGTATTTCAAGGCCTACCTTCAAACAGTGCCTCTTTACTTGGGAAAATCAAAATAAATCAGCCAAGCCCTCAGAAAAAAATTGTAGACCTCCACAAGTCTGGTTCATCCTTGGGAGCAATTTCCAAACGCCTGAAGGCACCACGTTCATCTGTACAAACAATAGTACGCAAATATAAACACAATGGGACCACGCAGCTGTCATACCACTCAGGAAGGAGGCGCGTTCTGTCTCCTAGAGATGAACGTACTTTGGTGCAAAAGTGCAAATCAATCCCAGAACAAAGGACCTTGTGAAGATGCTGGAGGAAACAGGTACAAAAGTATCTATGTCCATAGTAAAACGAGTCCTATATCGACATAACCTGGAATACCGCTCAGCAAGGAAGAAGCCACTGCTCCAAAACCACCATAAAAAAGCCAGACTACGGTTTGCAAATGCACATGGGAACAAAGATTGTACTTTTTGGAGAAATGTCCTCTGGTCTAATGAAACAAAAATATAACTGTTTGGCCATAATGACCATCGTTATGTTTGGAGGAAAAAGGGCGATGCTTTCAAGCCGAAGAATACCATCCCAACCGTGAAGCACGGGGGTGACAGCATCATGTTGTGGGGGTGCTTTGCTACAGGAGGGACTGGTGCACTTCACAAAATAGATGGCATCATGAGGTAGGAAGATTATGTGGATATATTGAAGCAACATCTCAAGACATCAGTCAGGAAGTTAAAGCTTGGTCGCAAATGGGTCTTCCAAATGAACAAATGAACAAGCATACTTCCAAAGTTGTTGCAAAATGGCTTAAGGACAACAAAGTCAAGGTATTGGAGTGGCCATCACAAAGCCCTGACCTCAATCCTATAGAACATTTGTGGGCAGAACCGAAAAAGCGTGTGCGAGCAAGGAGGCCTACAAAACGGATTCAGTTCCAGCTCTGTCAGGAGGAATGGGCCAAAATTCACCCAACTTATTGTGGGAAGCTTGTGGAAGGCTACCTGAAATGTTTGACACAAATTCAACAATTTAAAGGCAATGCTACCAAATACAAATTGAGTGCATGTAAACTTCTGACCCACTGGGAATGTGATGAAAGAAATAAAAGCTGAAATCAATCACTCTCTCTACTATTATTCTGACTTTTCACATTCTTAAAATAAAGTGGTGATCCTAACTGACCTAAGGCAGGGAGTTTTTACTAGGATGAAATGTCAGGAATTGTGAAAAACTGAGTTTAAATGTATTTGGCTAAGGTGTATGTGAACTTCCGACTTCCAACTGTACATAAATATTAAACCCATTTAAGAAAATCTTTGCTATTGGTCAGTGGCCCTGGCTGGGCAATTCAATTCAGTCAACTTCGGTCAACTTGTATTTGTCCCCAAAGACACAGGCTCATGATAGTTTGATTTTACCCATTAGTTCAGTTAATTATGAAACCCCTGTGAATGGTCACTCTCTGAATACTCACTGCTTAACGCCATGCCCCTCTCGGTTGCTTCTGATGTCCATTCATGTGGTCCATTTAAAACAAATCTGGTTAACTGTCTTCAGTCGCAATATATCCTTGCCACTCCGAATGACCTTCTGCATGTCTGAAGTACGTTGTGTCCCCTCTATCGTCCTCGCGCCCTTCCTACATTTTCATGGCCGGAAGGGCGCGCATTATCAAGTCCCAGAGCGCAGTCAACTTTCCTGTTGCACGTCATTTCCATATGCCAAAGGGTCACGAGAACGAATATCAAGGATCTCCTATTCTTACGTCTGTCCCCTGTCATTTAGTAACTTTCTCTCACTCTCTCTCTCTCTCTCTCAATGACAATGCCTCATCAACATCAACTCATCCAATGTTCAGATGATAATATGTTGATGGTCTACCTAGCCTACTTCCACCAGAGTTAAGGGTTTATTATTGTGAAATGGTTCAATCTAATTCTTTGGTGTGCACAGCTGATCAATCAAGCGATTGGAATTCTTCCATAGCTGTTAGCACGTATCTGCTTTGGGCATTGGGTATAGAGGAAATGGTAGGCCTGAAGCTTAGGATTCTATTGTATCAACTTTATATATTTTTTATCACTGACAACATAATCTTCTAATCTACAATTTACATAGTCACTCAAGTATGCAAACCATGTAAAGCACTTTCACTTTCAAAGAATTTCCCTCCCAAAAATCTCTCTCACTCTCTCTCACACACACACATACACACACACACACACACACACACACACACACACACACAATCATCCCCCCTCTCTATCTCTCTCTGTCTCTCTTACTCACTCACTCACTGTCTAGGACCGGTGTTTTGCTGTTATTTTAGCTACATGCTTAGGAGACATTCCGTGTGCCACCATCCAGAGAGGTACGGTACATTCGGAAAGTATTCTGACCCATTGACTTACAGCCTTATTCTAAAATTGATTCAATAAAAAATGTCCTGCTCAAAATCCAAACGGAAAATATTTACACAAGAAGCAACCTAATATAACACAGTCAAACTCTCAGTCATTTAGTAAGTTCACCATTCTGCCATTCTCACTGTTAAACATCGCACGGTGTTTCAACACAACGGCTCTTCAACCCAACTCAATAACCCAAAATGACAAAGCTGAAACAGGTTTTTAGAATTGTTTAAACTGTATTAAAAATTAAAAAACAGAAATACCTTATTTACATAAGTATTCAGACCCTTTGCTATGAGACTCGAAATTGAGCTCAGGTGCATCCTGTTTCCATTGATTATCCTTGAGATGTTTCTACAACTTGATTGGAGTCCACCTGTGGTAAAATCAAGTGAAAGGACTTTATTTGGAAAGGCACACACCTGTTTATATAAGGTCCCACAGTTGTCAGAGCAAAATCCAAGCCATGAGGTCGAAGGAATTGTCCTTAGAGTTCCCGAGACAGGATTGTGTCGAGGCACAGATCTGGAGAAGGGTATCAAAAAATGTCTGCAGCATTGAAGGTCCCCAAGAACACAGTGGCCTCCATCATTCTTAAATAGATGAAGTTTGGAATCACCAAGCCTCTTCCTAGAGCTGGCCACCCGGCCAAACTGAGCAATTGGGGGAGAAGGGCCTTGGTCAGGGAGGTGACCAAGAGACAGGTCAGGGAGATGACCAAGAGACAGGTCAGGGAGGTGACCAAGAGACAGGTCAGGGAGGTGACCAAGAACCCAATGGTAACTCTGACAGAGCTCCAGAATTCCTCTGTGGAGATGGGATAACCTTCCAGAAGGACAACCATCTCTGCAGCACTCCACCAATCAGGCCTTTATAGTAGAGTGGCCAGACAGCCTGTGAATGTCCTTGAGTGGCTCAGCCAGAGCCCAGAATTGAACCTGATCGAACATCTCTGGATGTCATTCCAAACTCTTCCAGTCCCAGAAGGGACTAGGCAAGTCAGTTAAGAACAAATTCTTATTTACAATAATGGCCTACCCTGGCCAAACCCGGACGACGCTGGGCCAATCACGGCCGGATATGATACAGTCTGGATTTGAACCAGGGACTGTAATGACACCTCTTACACTGAGATGCAGTGCCTTAGACCGCTGCACCACTCGGGAGATTGAGTCCCAGTGTTAGCCTCTAGGTTACACCGTCATCATAATCACTGCAGTCCTAGCCAAACTGAATAGACACCAAGGCCCGGCTACTGTGCAATTCGCCAGGAGAGGAAATTGCTTTAAGTAGCCTCGTTAAAAATATATTTCAGTCATAGTGCTGAGCTGAGCTGACTGCAGAGGTATCACACAGTGGGGGCTGTTTAGACAGCGTGCCATCAGGTGGGTCACCAACAGGACCAGTGGCAATTTTAGCATGTAAAACTTGGTGGGGCAAAAAAAAAAAAACAGTGGGATGCATGCCAACAAAGCCACTACACAACACTAAACAATACATTAATTGCACTATAATGTTGACAAACGGTGCCCACAAACTGTTATGGCCTCCATAAAGCTGTCCCAGCAGCAGAGTCCCAACAAATTACCATTGCTACAACTGGCTATCAGCAGAGCCTTGTCTGGCAGCGAAACAGTTAATTCTGCCTCATTTACTGCCTTTAAAAAAACATAGCTGATATGGATGACTTGCTTAAACAAATGTGGTTTCTAATGACAATTGGGATGCACAAACTATGCCATAAGGGGACGATAAGAGGCAATCCGTAATTTCGATTAAGACATTAAGGAGCGAGCTAGGATGGACGTAGTGAATATAACTATTTGTTCAGCACTTTTGAAATGTACAGCGACAGAATTCAGAACATGGGCCGTTCTTACAGTGTTCTCCCTGTACATCAAGTCAGAACCAGAGGATAAATAAAGGGGGCATATAAGCAGACAATGAAAGCTCTTACAATATTCGATGATTACATTTTTCTAAAATAGGTTATAGGCTACATGTGCACCACCAAGTCAGAATAGTAGGCAAAATTAGAGGTGAAAATAGGCAAAATTATTAGGGTGAGGCACATGGGCTACTAAAAGCTTACTACACAACATACACTTATTATTACTTTCTTAGCTACAGTATACATATCTCCCTGGCATATTACATCATTTATGCATCAGCATACAATACATTTTTGGACTCACCTTGTTGTGCTGTGCTCATTTGAACAGGAAGGTGGCGCGGCGGTCCTTCGTGGGCAAATTTTGTCATCAAACTTTGTCATCAAAGTCTGCCATTCTCTGGATTTATGGTGCTTTCAAGACAATTGAGAACTCAAAAAACAAAAAGGTAAACTTATGATGATGTCATTGATCTTCAGGTCAAGAAGCTCTAGAAAGAGGTCCGAGTTCCGGATTTACAATTCCGAGTTGGATGAAAGTTCAAAACGTATTTTCCCGAGTTCCCAGTTGTCTTGAACTAACTAAAGTCAGATTTTGCAGTTCCGGGTTGACAGTTGTTTTAAGCGCAGCACAAATCATGCTTCATCAACAGCATGGCCAACGTTGAATGTTAATTTTAAACTAGGAAAAGAGACCCTTAAGCTTAGACTTTGTACCATACAGCCACTCCACTGAATAGCAGGCTAATGATTCCTTTGCAATAATTAGCCACTAATTCTCATTCCTAACCCTAACCACTCATTGGGGAGGTAGGTTGCCTACTGGTTAGAGCGTTGGACTAGTAACTGAAAGGTTCCAAGATCAAATACCTGAGCTAACAAGGTAAAAATCTGTTGTTCTGCCCCTGAACAAGGCAGTTAACCCACTGTTCCTAGGCCGTCATTGAAAATAAGAATTTGTTCTTAATTGACTTGCCGTGTTAAAAAAAAGGTAAAATAAAAATGTGTAATTTCCAACATGTTGTGTAATGTTTATATCCGATGAGCACTGATACATTTTATCTATAATTTCTCTTCATTATTTCTCTTCATATGACAAGGAATAAAAAGGATTTGCCAGTAGATTGTCGAATTGATTCATGATGATGACTGCTAGCTAAGGTTTTTCAGTCCAATCAATGCTACTATAGATATAATGTAGATATAATGTGATTTGACGTCATTTTATCTGTGGCCAATGATCTTGAGACTTCTTGGATGGGCACTTCTAATGTAACTCTATCGCAGCACCCAAGGGCCTTGAATTTTCGAGGTATACCCTTAGACTTGGCGGTGACGTAGTGTCCCCATGAGTGACAGAACACTGAGCCAATCACAGCCCAACGCGCCGTATTTTTGCTGGCTTGCCCCACCACCACAGAAAGCACTGGGCTAGGCTGAAACACCTGCATTTTGGAGCTGCCTTACTCAAGAAAACAAATTAAAAGACTATGTTTTATCAACTCAATTATATATATATACATATGCAAAACAGGCAAGCCCCATTTTTTTTTGCTCAAAACAGGCTCTGCCCCACCTGCTCTGAATGACGGGTCGCCACTGAATGGAACTTACAGGATGACATTGATAGGCTAACTGTGAACATTTTGACCTGCAAGGACTATCATAAATAATGGGCAACTAATAAAAATGTGATGAATATTCATCCCACTAGGCTATATGTGTTTGAAAAGGGTGTAGGGCTAATTATCTGGATTATCATTAAAATAATGTTAAGTCTTTTCTCGAGAATACTTTGACTGTTCCAGTGTTCTTCATGCCAAGGTGAATTCAAGATTTCATGAATTACACACACACTGGTGGCGGTCCTGCTGAAGCTTTTATAGCTCAGTAGCCAACCATTAGGTCTACTCTGTGTATTTATATTTCAGGAACAGAAGAGAACAACAAGTGTTAGTCATCACCTCGGATTCAATCTTCCACCGGGTGCTACTCGAATGCCCACGGGTCGCAGCTGTGAGAGGCAGTGACGATACAATTCGATAGGAGGGAAGAGCAAAATCTCAGGGTGGACGTTGATTGACCCCCGCATTTGTGGACAATCAAGCCAGCCAGTAGAATGATACTTCGAGACGTATTGCACCCCATATTAACTGAAAGCATGTGTGTGTGTATGTGTGTGTGTGTGTGTGTGTGTGTGTGTGTGTGAGAGAGAGAGAGAGAGAGAGAGAGAATGAGTAGGCTGTATGCCCGGCTTTGTGTGAAGTGTTGAGAGAGTGTTGAGTGCACACCCGTCACAGGTTGCACACGGCCAGACAGTGATAGTGATACTCCCTCCATGCCTTTATCTATCTGCAGACACCTCGAACGGCGCTCGTTAATTAAGACGAATGCGCCACCAGCTCCCGATAATGGCAACCACGTCTGGACTTTCTTCACAAGGAGATAAGGGGGAAACGTGGCACTGACAGAACCCGCATTGCATCACGAACACCCGGTAGCCTACCCCGCTGCCGATACAGCTCGAGCTTATTTATATAATACATTATTTATATAATACATAATTTGGCAAAAAATGACGTTCACAGTCACACACTCACATTTGACGGGGTAGCTCTGCTGTCGCTCCGGGGCCAGCTGCTGTCTGAATGCATGCGCATCGACGCGGATGAACGCAGCAGTGTTCAGAAGTTTGAGGTGCTGTGTGCGCACCACCAATCAAGGTACCAGCAACAGGCCACCAGTTTTCACGTTTACCCGAGGTGCAGAAGAGTGAATGAGACAGGAGATTGGAGTGGAGCGCCTCTGCTTGTGGATGGACCACTGATCAAGAGGGAAAGTAAGCTTGGAAGTTGGAGTTTATGCACGAAACTCGCAGAGATATTCCTCATTTTTATTCACTCTGTTACACGAAGGATGGAGGGGCGCAGCTGACGGTTAGGGATCGTAGCCTCGAAGAGGATAAACACACCGAAGGAACCGAACTGCCGGACGAGGGAAATGTGAGTATGAATGAGTCCTCGGCAACCTCAAGTCCATCATGCACCCATACCGCCTCCGGTATCCTGTCTTTCCCCGGTGACGACGAAAACAATGGGTCAAATTATTTTGTCATTATTCCCCTCTTGTTTTCATCAGGTAGCCTATCAATAGAGTATCAATTGAACTTCGGTAATGTGTTCATGCTCGAGGGCAAATAAATCGGTTATTGAGTCAGAGTCACATTGAATTGTCTATAGCCTGTAGGCTATAACATGTTTTTATTGCAAAAATGAAATCATGTTCAATGTAGTGACATTGGGCTATATATCTATTGGCATCCTTTATCTAGACACCGAAACTTGTTAGGAGAAGAGGTACAGGTGGTTATGTATCCTATTCCACTTTCCGCATCAAGTCGTCGTCGGGGCTCAAGGTCCTTATAAGGTCCCTCATTGCTGCGGTTCATCTTGAAATTTACGCGCACGGCGAACGGCTATTTTATTCCCTCAGAGGACTTTCCTTTCTTGTCGTTTCTGTGACGTTTAATAATAATAAAGTGTTTCTACTTCTAAGACCTGTATGTCATATTTTGACATTGAATCCACTCATTGACATGCAAAAATTGCGATGACGTAATCGAGAGAGTATGATCCAGTCTGCAGATTTTATTTAGGTTTCTTTAAATGGTTTGACCCACTTGGAAATCCTAAAATGACTCTCTTCAGTTCCCTGACTGGTACTTGTCCACCCTCCTCCTCCACGTGCATGTACATGTGTTTACACACACACACACACACACACACACACACACACACACACACACACACACACACACACACACACACACACACACACACACACACACACACACACACACACACACACACACTCTCTCTACTCTCAGATTCATCTCTGTAGGTCGTACCATTTATGAATAATTTGTTCCCATAGTGGGGTGCCAAAATAAACTCCACAGGTGTGTATTCATTCCGGATTGTTCCTGTTGAGACTGAAGGTTGAACTGGGTCAGTATGTTGGTGCTTGGGACTGCAGAGCACCTAGTTTCACTACTGTAGGAACGACAATACAGCTGCTCAAAGACACAGCCACAGTAAAAACTGCATGGTATTCAAAGCAGAAGCACACCTACAGCAATAGATATTGCAGAGAGAGACAAAACACACGTAATAACTCCTCTTTCTCACTGAGAAGAAAATTATATGTTTGTGTTGCCACAGTTTGAGCCTTTGTCAAAATAAATATGGCTTGGATTATGTGTGCACGTTTCTGCATATTTGTGAATGTGTGTGTGTGTGTGTTGGCCTATGATTTTGTTGTTCCATTACCATGAGCCAGTTCCATTACCATGCCAACAGCCTATCAACAGCCTCATCACTGCAGCGGAATTCTTCTGTCAGCCAATCAGAGGCTCTTTCTCTCAGGGGAATTCAGTCTTTTCATCATGTGTACGATGAGAGCCACTGATACTCCAAGGCCCTAAAGGCCTGGAGCGAAATGGCAAATTAGCACAGCACAACACATAAACCACAACATGTAATATTCATATGGAAACAAATTCAGTGATCAATTGCCCAGTTTTGTAGGCTACAGAGTGGGTGAGGGAAAGGTCATTGTTGACTATCTTCAAAAGTTTCCAAAGTCGGTTTTGATTATGGGGTATACGTGAAGCAGATTGTAGTTTTCTGTATTCTATCTTGTTCTAAGGGCAGTTCTGCCTCCAGGGCAAAACGAATGTGATTGGTTGAAAGCTCAACAGTCAGTGGGCAGAGCTCATAGGTGGGAAGGTTGGTGGTGGATGTGGTGCAGTGCACCACCCCAACTCTTACACTAACCCTAAACTTAATCATTTGGAATTACTTGCCTAAATTTAACCAATCACATTTCGTGGCTGAACTTTCGCACAGACCTATACAGTATAGTCAAAGCAAGCGTTCAGATATATTTTATTTGAGAAGACAAGTAGTTGAATATTTAAATATATTTGGCAATACTCAAATGCACTGACTCAAATACACTGCCATGCATTTAACCCAGGCATTTGAAAATAGTATTTGAAATAAGTATTAGAAAAAACTCTCAAATACAATTAGGTAGACGATTTAACCATTCAAAAACTAAAATAAAAGTATTTGTTTTGTGCTGTGTATCAGATATTCAAATACACATGTATTTGAACCCAGGTCTGAAATCCTTAAGAGCAGCCCGTGCGTCAATCTAAGTAACATAATAAAATGAATCCCCATCAAAATGTGTCAGTTTAAGCTAGAGATATCATGGGCTGCGTCTCAATTTACCACATCCACCTATGTCGGCCTTCCACATCTGCGATGGAAGGTGGTCCAGCTACAGCTGTGTTTGTCAGAACATCAGACGTCCTGAAAATCAGCCTTCTCACAAAAGCATCTGTAGAGTCCGAACTGTGTTCTTCGTTTTTGTTCTACGACCCCCACAAAAGTCACAGGACACGTCTGAAGGTAACCCATTCAAACTAATGGAAGCATGGAGGTCGTTTTGTGCCAACAAAAATAAGGGGTTAAATATGTGTCCAAAAAAACCACTAATATTTCTTGAGCTTTCTTATATCTCCTAGATATAGGACAGATACTTCAGAACCACATTTCTTATGATTTATAATTTGACTGCCTTTTTTTGGCGTTTATGAATGCGTTATTCAATGCGTTTCTATGGGCTTTGGTAGTAAAGGCCAAATTCAATATTTTATCAAATATTTTGTATATATGGTCCTACAATTCTAAATTCTAAATAGCTAAATGATCCATGGTATGAGCACCCTGAAACAATTCCATGTGTTAGCTTAGTACCCCTTCCCCCTCCCCACATTTCTTCCCCTAAACATAACCCAACCCCTAACCCTAATCTTAACCAATCGCATGTCTTGCTTAAACTTAACCAATCACATTACATTTCTGCCCTTGGGGCACAGCTGGCCTCAGAAGAAGATTCAGTAAGGGAAGCTCATATGAGCATTGTTGGATGTCTTGAAACTTGCCACTAAATTAGCAATTGTCTCTTCACAATGTCCTCATGTCATGGAGCTCCGTTCGATGATCTGTCTTGCAGTCTCTTTTCCCTCTGATTGACTCGCTGACTGTGTGATGATGGAGGACGACATATGCAAAGCGGTACTGTAAATCGATGCTGTAGCTTGACTCTGTGATTCAAAACAGTGTATGGACTCAATGGGCTAGTACTTTATGTCCCTGCATAGCAACTAGCATTTGCAGCTCTAGTCTACAATCCATTTTAATTACAGTGCCTTTATTAGGTGTAACAGAACTGAGGGCTCTTGTTCCACCCATGGTCCCCCAAGCAGCTCTCTATTAGCCTGACGACTCACACTAAATTCTTCCGCTGCTCTGTCGTTCACCACATACTTTAGTCTGAGACCGCCATCATTGAAGTTGTTTGTGGTGACTAGGGCAAGAGGGGTGTTGTACTAAACAAAGTCATCAGCAATTGGATCGTCTCTAACCAATCAGAGTATGAAAGCCAGTTACGAGTTTTAAAACCGTGGCTTTACCCAGATGTGTTCTGGCTCCGGCCCAACCCATCAGTTTCAGGACCAATCAGACGGCCCTGAATGTGTTCACTTTCGTTGAAGGCTCGGGGAGGCACTCAGATCCAGACTCAATGCGGAGAAGAAACTAACATCCGTGGGCATGGCGGAGCGTTTGGGCGGAGCAAGAAGTCTGGGTAGCCAGGCAATTTATCCATCCCTATTCCCCAGAAATCCACTTTGTAAAGACACTGCTTCCATATGCTGTCTTCTTTACCCTGATCACTCGAAAGCATTTTTTTTAAATCACTCAAAAAAAAAATCGCTCAAAAACATAGCTGTGTGATCTGTATGGCTGTTATGCATCTGAGTGATGCTTTTGTTTCCAGGCCATGGTTAGTCAATCCTTTGAGACCCGAACATTGCTCATCATCTGAGGTGAGATAAAATCTATACCACACATGCAGTGTATACCGGCTAAAGTGTAGCTTTAGTATCAGGGGAAGCCATGGGCTGTGCATGTCACTTGAATGCAGCTATACAGCCTCCAGTGTATATCATAGGCTTACAATGAGTAATGAGTACACAGTGCATTCGCAAAGTATTCAGATCCCTTCCCTTTTTCCACATTGTGTTACTTTACAGCCTTATTCTAAAATGGATTAAATTATTATTTTCTCTCATCAATCTACACACAATACCCCATAATGACATCATTCTTAAATGGACGGAAGCAACTCCTCAGTAAACGGCACATGACAGCCCGCTTGGAGTTTGCCAAAAGGACTCTCAGACCAAGAAAAACAAGACTCTCAGGTCTGATGAAACCAAGATTGAACTCGTCTGGAGGAAACCTGGCACCATCCCTACGGTGAAGTATGGTGGTGGCAGCATCATGCTGTGGGGAGGTTATTCAGTGGCAGGGACTGGGAGACTAGTCAGGATCAAGGGAAAGAGAGATCTTTGATGAAAACCTACTCCAGAGCGCTCAGGATCTCAGACTAGGGAGAAGGTTGTCCTTCCAACAGGACAACGACCCTAAGCACACAGCCAAGACAACACAGTAGTGGCTTCGGGACAAGTCTCTGAATGTCCTTGAGTGGCCCAGCCAGAGCCAGGACTGGAAACCCGATCGAACATCTCTGGAGAGACCTGAAAATAGCTGTGCAGCGACGCTCCCCATCCAACCTGATAGTGCAGAGAAGAATGGGACAAACTCCCCAGACACAGGTCTGCCAAACTTGTAGCGTCATCAAATCAAATCAAATTGTATTAGTCACATGTGCTGAATACAACAGGTGTAGACCTTACAGTGAAATGCTTACTTACGAGCCCCTAACCGACAGTGCAGTTTAAAAAAATACTGATAAAAATAAGAGATAAAAGTAATTAAAGAGCAGCGGTAAGAAATAACAATATATACAGGGGGGTGTCGGTACAGAGTCAGTGTGCGGGGGCACCGGTTATCTGAGGTAGTATGTACATGTAGGTAGAGTTAATTAAAGAGACTATGCCTAGATTACAACAGAGAATGGCAGTGGTGTGGGGGGGAGCAATGTGAATAGTCTGGGTAGCTATTTGACTAGATGTTCAGGAGTCTTATGACTTGGGGGTAGAAGCTGTATAGAAGCCTCTTGGACCTAGACTTAGCGCTCCGGTACCGCTTGCCGTGTGGTAGCAGAGAGAACAGTCTATGACTAGGGTTGCTGGAGTCTTTGACAATTTTTAGGGCTTTCCTCTGACACCGCCTGGTATAGAGGTCCTGGATGGCAGGAAACTTGGCCCCAGTGATGTACTGGGCCGTTCGCACTACCCTCTGTATTGCCTTGCGGTCGGATGCTGAATAGTTGCCATACCAGGCAGTGATGCAACCAGTCAAGATGCTCTCGATGGTGCAGCTGTAGAACCTTTTGAGGATCTGATGACCCATGCAAAATCTTTTCAGTCATACCCAAGAAGACTCAAGGCTGTAATCGCTGCCAAAGGTGTTTCAACAAAGTACTGAGTAAAGGGTCTGAATACTTATGTCAATGTGATATTTCAGTTTTTTACTTTAAATAAATTTGCAGAAAAAAAAAAACAGTTTTTGCTTCTTCATTATGGGTTATTATGTGTAGATTGATGAGGAATATATATATATATATATATATTTATAAAATATATATATATATAAAATCTAATTTGTTTTTATATATATATATATATATATATATATATATATATATATATATATATATAAAAAAAACAAATTTGATTTTTTTATTGAATAAGGCTGTAATGTAACAAAATGTGGAAAAAGTAAAGGGGTGTGAATACTTTCTGAATGCACTGTATGTGTGGAAGCTGTTCTCAGCAAGGACAACTGTCCAGAAGAGAGAGCATATTCCATTCTTTCTGCCGTTCTCCAGAGAGATAAGTGGTTCATGTTTTCTGTGAGAGCTCTTCCATACAGGGCAGCACTGAAGGTAGCCTAGAGGTTAGAGAGGTGGGCTAGCAACAGGGAAAATGTGGTGGGCATCCTCTGTGTTATCTTATTCCATTGTGCCCTTGAGCAAGGCACTCGACTTTAATCTGCTCCATGGATGCTGTACTGTCTGTGGATGTTGTAGTCTTGAGAGCAGTATTACAACAGTCGTACATTATATTGCCTATCTAAGTTCAAGGGAAAGGGGCATGGGAACAATAGCATGTCTACTGTACCCAGTCTCACAAAACTAGCCTCAGTTGTCATGAATCTTCATCATGAGCTGTGAACTTTGTGCTGGGTGCTTTTCAGTGGCTGTGGTGCTGTCCATGGTGCTGAATGTCTGTGCTGTATTACATTCTTAGAAAAATTTGTTCTGGATAGAACCAAAAAGGGTTCTATGCTTGCTTTATGTAAGGCGTCCCTTAAGGTTCTGTATAGAACCGACATTGGTTCCATGTAGAACCTTATATGGAAACAATTTTGGTTCAGTGAACAAATAACCCTACAAAAACCTTTAGGAGTGCCATATATGAAGCAAGCAATAGAACCCTGTTTGGTCCTATCCAGAACCAATTTTTCTAATAGTGAAGGGCACAAAAATGTATTACCGTAGGCCAATTTAGATGTCTTTGTGACTTTTCCCAGATACTGTAGTTAGTAGTTCCATCAGGCAGTTTGATTGTCCATGCATGATTAAGTCTATTCTGGATTCATTTGCTCTATCACGGCTAATAATCATTTGCTTTTAATGGGCATGTCTAATGCTGTAAAATATTGGACTAATCTTTATCCAGGAAGTCACAGTTACTTGTATTCAGGAGTCCCTAATACATGGTTAGTTGATCATGAAATCAATTTCATCTTAATTAACTGAGCCAAAATTAGGCACTCTTGACCTGAGGTAGGACGATATCGCTTTTTGACTATGATTTAAGCTCAGTTTAGTGTTTTTCTTCAGCACATGATGTATGGTTATAGTATTTGCTTAAGATTATCCTGGATCTGTGCCATAGGGAATTTTGCACCCAGAGTGCTCATGAGTTATGTGAAACTGGCCCTTATAAACTGTAGCCTAGGCTGCTTTAGTTTATTTTACTTTAAACAAGTGTGGGTAGACTATTATTACCAAATTATGACTCATCAGTTCTCACCTGTAGACAAACGAACACCGGTGCGCCGACGGATAGATTCAAGGAGAAACAGATAAGAGCTATTGGAACGAATACAAAACATAATTGTAAGCTCATTGTGCTTGGACACTGCACCACCCCCGCAAAACACAAAACATCAACTCCGCTCCCTTCGAACTCCGCTGGGACCGACTGTACCAACGTGTGGAGGAGGGAGGCGGCGTTTAAACAACCCGCATATGCGGCTACTCATCTGGAATAGATCGCACTAGTTCTTCAGTAGCAGCGGCGGCTTAGGCTATGTTAATAACTTGCTACATTACACATGTGTAGAAGGCTATAGCTGTATAAAGGCAAGGAAATTGAGTGACAAATTAATGCGGACCGTGGATAAATCATATGGATGAGGATATTGAGACGATGCCGGCAAAGGACAAGGCCGAGAATCGGTCGCTCCAGTATCAGCAAACTTTGGTGAGTTTTTAGTGGGATAATCCCTAACCGGTCATGCTCATGTAAAAGTTATGAGTGCAAATCACTTGGGGACATGCGTCATTCATTTGAAATCCCGAGACACAGTCACTGAGCAGTGCCTTTTTTGTAGGCTTGATAGATTTTTAAGTGACTGTCAGATTTTTTAGATGTCATTCACAGAACATTAGATAACACCAGAATCTCTGGTTGCTTTTTTCCTCCGCATTATTGCTGTGACTGGGCTGCTGCGCTGCTTGCGAAAATATGTGGCAGCGAGAAAATCGATTCAAGACAAACATCCATTTCAAAAGCTGGGCACCGGCATTGTGTGTGTGTGCGCGCGTGTGCATGCACGCGTACACGTGTGACAGTGATTCGTGGTTTGTATTCCAGTGTGAACTGTTGTCAAGGCACAGTTATAGTGGCTGCTGCCTGCATTTAAAGGTTGCCGTCCGTTTATCGATTACGCACTCGGTCGTGACCGTTCACCGTTTAGGGCGCTATTCTGAGGCCTGCGGGCTCTGGAGCGGAGCGGAGCGTGAAAGGTGTGTGCCAGGTCAGGTCTCTACTGTAGACTACGTCACCCCATCTTCAAATATCCTCAGGTGTCTGCCTTATGACACTGCGTCAAAGCTATGCACCTGTTTCACAGATTTATAAAAGTATGGACTGGTTGACGTTAAAAAAAAGTAGGACTCCCAAATAGGCAGTGTGGGCACAGCTATATCACTGCAGAGGCCTACTCTCCTTTTCCCATCATTCTTTACCACTGTCTCTCTCTCCTCTCATTTTCCACCACCTTCTCACTCTCTCCAACCTATTTCCCCCACTTTCCTCTCCCCATCTACCACATTTTCTCTTCTCCTCCACCTGTCTCAACCAATATCTCCCACTGCACCTCCATTCTCTTTTCCACTTCATCCCCCTTTTCCCCTCACTCCTTCCTTGCTCACACTGCCCCTCTATTCCTCCACCTGTCTATACTCAAAGCAACCAATATCTCCACTGCCCCTTTCCCTCTCCTTCCCCCTTTCCCTCTCCTTCCCCCTTTCCCTCCCTCCTCCATATTTCCCTGCTAAATCTGCCAATCTACACATGAACTAAAAGTGGATCCGATCTGAATAATAATTGCTTCATGCACCAGTTTTTCACACTCATGTCACTGTGTGATTGACAGATGTAGCCTGGAGCACTTCATAGGGATATCTATAGATGGGGACAGATGGAGGGACAGAGAGAGAGAGAGAGAGAGAGAGAGAGAGAGAGAGAGAGAGATCAGAACAGGATGCAGAGAGATGGACTACTTGAGAGATTGATAGATAGAGAGAGAGAGTGATCATACCAGGAAGAAGAGAGATGTACTGAGATAAATGTGTTCCTCCATAACTGTGTGTTTCTTTGACTGAAGTCCAG
The DNA here is from genome assembly GCF_018296145.1 of Oncorhynchus tshawytscha. Lineage (NCBI taxonomy): Eukaryota > Metazoa > Chordata > Actinopteri > Salmoniformes > Salmonidae > Oncorhynchus > Oncorhynchus tshawytscha. Next base: position 50,103,472 of record NC_056438.1, on the reverse strand, counting down.
CTTTTAGTGTGTATCTGAGAGAGGGGGGTAGAATGACTGCGATCTGTTTCTCTATCTGCTTCATCAGACTGCGTTCCTTGTCAATATCAGACTGCAGTAGTTGTCTGTCTCTGTGCCTCCTATAAGCATGCATTAGTGGAAAGAGAGGGAGAAGGGGGCTCTCAGGCATTTTTAGGAGATTTTGTGCTATTTATGCTCTTCAGGAAGGCATCACGTGGCAACAACACACCTGGACAATATGCTAGTGGTGTATATGTGGGAGGGTCTGGTGGACATGTGAGAGAAACTGTGTGTATTTTTGTGCATATTTTTGTTGCTTCTGTGTCTCATTTATTTTGGTGCACATCAATGTTCAAGAGTGTGTGCATTCACTCGTGTGTGTGTGTGCATATGTGTGTGTGTGTGTGTGCGTCAAGTTCAAACTAACTTTTTGCGCTCCATAATGAGCCTAAATGTCCCGATTTATTTGAACTGCAATTTGTATTTTGCCTTCTTTAAATAGCATCCGCTATTCCATGACCCTCAGCAACAGCCACGAGGACGTGACAGCGTTTACAGGGGAAACACATAACAGTAGACTAAATCAAACGATGTAGGCCTAATGGAATGATACAAATGTAGAGTACCAATTGAAGGGAACTAACACTTCATTGGCAGTTAAATATGTGTAGTAATTACTCACGGTCGCTACCGATAGAGGCTACCCACTGGGCACAGACGTCAATTTAACGTCTATCCCACGTTGGCTCAACATTATTTCATTGAAATGATGTGGCTACAACGTTGATTCAACCAGTGTGTGCCCAGTGGGTATATTTAACATATAGCCTACAAATTGAAGGAAACAGGAAAAGTCGGGTATATGATTAAAACGTTCTACAAAGCACAAACCGTTACATTTGGTGTGACTCTTTGCCTTGTCATCCAATTTGGCTTGCATCTCCAAATGTAATCCTTGCAAGTTATAAGTCCATACAATTAAAATTCTGTACACCCACACTAGAGCCCGACCGAGCACGCCCCCATTCTCATCGACGGTGCTGCAGTGGAGCAGGTTGAGAGCTTCAAGTTCCTTGGTGTCCACACCACCAACAAACTAACAGGGTCCAAGCACACCAAGACATTCGTGAAGAGGGCACAACAGAACATATTCCGCCTCATGAGAATGAAAAGAGTTGGCAAGGGTCCTCAGATTCTCAAAAGGTTCTACAGCTACACCATCGAGAGCATGGTTGCATCACTGCCTGGTATGGCAACTGCTCGGGCCTCTGAACGTAAGGCACTGCAGAGGGTAGTGTGAACGGCCTATTAGATCACTGGGGCCAAGCTTCCTGCCATCAGCCTCTTTACCAGGCGGTGTCAGAGGACGGCCCTAAAAATGGTCAAGGACTCCAGCCACCCTAGTCATAGACTGTTCTCTCTGCTACCACACGGCAAGCGGTACCGGAGTGCTAAGTCTAGGTCCAAGAGGCTTCTAAACAGCCTCTACCCCCAAACCATAAGACTCCTGAACATCTAATCAAATGGCTACCCAGACTATTTGCACCCCCCTCTCTTTTACACCGTTGCTACTCTCTGTCACTTTAATAACTCTCCCTACATGTACATATTACCGCAACTAACCGGTGCCCCCACACATTGACTCGGTACCGGTACCCCTCTGTATATAGTCTCGCTATTGTTATTTTGCTGCTGCTCTTTAATTACTTGTTACTTTTATTTCTTATTCTTATCCGTATTTGTTATTTTTTAAACTGCATTGTTGGTTAGGGGCTCGTAAGTAACCACTTCACGGTAAGGTCTACACCTGTTGTATTCGGCGCATGTGACTAATACAATTTGATTTGATTTGATATGGGATTTTTGGGTCCAGTACGATACCGATTTTAGGGAGGCAAAAGTCACCGATTACTGATACCACCAAAAAGCTACATCCTATATCTAACTATATCCTCTATAAATACGAAATTAAACACAAACACTTTTTCAGTTTACCTTCTTAGATACAACATAGAGAGTTGTCTATCTATGGCAATGGTTAAGAATGCAGAAGTGCTTGTGCTGAAGCACCACAAGCACACTAATAAATGAGAAGGGATGAATTAATTCAACTTTGTCTCAAAGTAAATCTGAAACTGCACTGTTCACAACCTATGCAGTGAAATGCAGTACCATGCAGTTCTTAATGTCTTCACTAGATGGCAGCATTTGTATTGAGTAGATTCACTGCAGTGCTTTATAACGTTCAAAGGTCATGTGAAGAAACATTTTATGGCATCATCTGGTGCCCAAATTGATGATATATGTTGCACAGCAAGAGTCGAGTCAAAACTAACAGATTTGATTCAGTCACTTCAGTCAGTCGTCCTGATGAGCCCTTCCCAGGTAGCTAGTTTAGGCTTGTGGCTAGAAACTTCAGCATGAATTTGGAACTTGTCTGCCGAAGTTGGGACTAGGGAGAGTGTTCAGAATCATTCTGTTTTTTTCGGTGACGTTAACACCGTAGAGGTACATTTTCAGTGAAAATCACTACAATAAATTAGCTTTATCTGTCACGATCTGATATTGGCTAAACTATCTAGCTACTTCCCTCTGCTTACTGGGGCAATCGGGAGTGAAGGACAGTGTGCCTTGTTGCCGGCTTGCAGCGCAAACTCTCCTCATTGAGCATTAGATTGTACCGTGGTGATGGTTATTACCACTATTAGATGTTTTCGAATCCTTGCCCATCGAAATTAAGTTTTAACTACCACCATGCTTCTATTGTTGCCAGTTAGCCAGTATAAACTAGCTAGGTGGGAAGGGCTCATCAGGACTACTGACTAACCAGTGTCCCCTGCACATTGACTCTGTACCGGTACCCCCTGTATATAGCCTCGCTTCTGTTATTTTATTGTTGCTCCTTCATTTTTAGTTTATTTATTTTATTTTATTTTTTACTTTAGTTTATTTTAGTAAATACTTTATGAACACTTTAATTTCTTAAAACTGCACTTTTGGTTAAGGGCTTGTAAGTAAGCATTTCACTGTAAGGTCTGCATCTGTTGTATTCAGAGCATGTGACAAATACAATATGTTTTGATTTGATTTGATTTGAACCGAATCCATTCATCTTCAAAGCTGCCGCGACGTACGTCATCAATTTGCGCCCCCCAGGGGTGTCCGTATAGCCTCTGCCGAGAACTTGTTATGACAAGCACACACTTGCTGTTCATTAGGACAATGTTTTCTTACTGAAACATTCGTGTAAATTACACTGTTATTCAATTCAAAATCTATACCAAACGTATTGGATGTATACTTCAACTGCAAATACAATGTCCTGATGATTTGATGTGACTGAGAATGTTCGTGCAGGAAAATCCTTGCCGCTCTGGTTTTAGTCACACACGTTCTAGTTTAGCTTGCATATTTCGGGAAACTAAATCAACTCGTTAACATAATATACCCAGACAGTAGCGGTGTTATTTTTGTTTGGCACCAGTTCAGTGTTGCAAATGTAAGTAGCACAGATTGCTAACTACCTTGCTGGCTAGATAGAGACTAACTCAATTGCTGGATAGCTAGCCAGCTAACGTTAACTAAGTGAGAATGTGATGAGGATAGGGCTGTTTTGCTTGGTGAAGTGTACTTTTGATGATTTACTTATTCAAATATGCTGTCACTGACTGCGGCAAGCTACTCACCGTAAACTACCTCTCACGTCGTGACTTAGTGGTGAATGACGTTCAGTGAGCAGCTCGTAGAGTGCCCTCTTTAGGCAACCATTCTATTTAAAAAATATATATATTACAGCAAATGAGCAGACATATTTTTTTCATTCTATGTATATCATTTCAGTGCTTTATCTGTGGAATAAAGACTGATACAAATATTTCTCAGATCATATCAGTGAATCTGATTCATCAGCCAGGCTTTCATACTTCACTGTGGGAAAGGGGCAGGAACACCTGGAATGTTGATATGCTTTTCATTTTTCTGCCATATTTTAGATTTAAGTCATTTAGCAGATGTTTTTATTCAGAGTGACTTAAAGGAGCAATTGTGGTTAAATCCTTTGCTCAAGGTCACATCAACATATTTTTGACCTAAGGGATTTGATCCAGCGACCTTACGGTTACTATCCCAAAGCTCTTAACTGCTAGACTACCTGCCGCCCTGGTGACTGGTTTCACATTTGTCTCCAGTGATAATGAGGTAAAATATATCTAAAATAATTGTAATTTACAAACCTAGGTCTTCTCAGTAGCTCTTATCAATTCATAAATTACAGCGTGTGGACAATGCTGTTATTTCCAGCGGGGAAAAAGAAAGTAGATGTTTTTCCACATGGAACAGACAGGTTTGCCCGACATTATTCATGGTTTCCTCGCACGAAAAGGTGGTGGATATAAGTCAAGGTCAGTGTACACATCGGTGGACACACCTCCATTTCTGTGATCTCCACCCCAAGCACATAGCTGGCTGGCTCATACGTTTTCCCCATACTTAAATTCGTGGTCAGAATGCATGCAGAGAGAAAAGTGTATGAAAAAATGTTCAATTTTTAAAAAAAGTTCCATTTAATAGGTGCATATCTCGGGTGTGAATTCTCCTCTGGCTATGTACCTCCAGTTCATTACAAATAAATACATACAATTGCGTATGTGTGTACGTGTGTGCGCCTGTGTGTGTGTGTGCGCCTGTGTGTGTGTGATGGTATGTGATACATGAAACTCCCTTCATCATCTGAAATGGAGGTAGGCCTTTTTCCCCTTAGGGAGAAATGACTGACAGATGGCTCATACTCCAGATATTAACCAAACATGTGAGAGCTAGTTGGCATGTACTGTGGGGCCAGAGGGCCCTGTACCCTCTGCTCTCCCAGTTAGAAATGTAATATGACTCTGCTATGTATTGGTGTTTAGACATAGCCTAGGACTCGAAGCTAAAAGATGGATCTGAAACTGAAAATAGGCCTTGTTTTAATCATTCAAGGGTTGGCTAATTTACCCTGTCTGGGCTTGTGTCATCTGGTGATGTAGTGAAATAAATGTTCACGTTTAAAAACATCCCGCTGAAAAACATCCCCACAGCGTGATGCTGCCACCACCACTCTTCACCATATGGATGGTGCCAGGTTTCCTCCAGATGTGATGCTTGGCATTCAGACCAAAGAGTTCCATCTTGGTTTCATCAGACCAGAGAATCTTGTTTCTCGTGGTCTGAGAGTCTATAGGCGCCTTTTTAGCAAACTCCAAGCGGGCTGTCGTGTGCCTTTTACTGAGGAGTGGCTTCTGTCTAGCCACTCTACCATAAAGGCCTGATTGGTGGAGTGCTTCAGAGATTGTTGTCCTTCTGAAAGGTTCTCCCATCTCCATAGAGGAACTCTGAAACTCTGTCAGAGTGACCCTCGGGTTCTTGATCACCTCCCTGACCAAGGCCCTTCTCCCCTGATTGCTCAGTTTGGCTGGGCGGCCAGGTCTAGGAAGAGTCTTGGTGGTTCCAAACTTCTCCCATTTAAGAATGATGGAGGCAACTGTGTTCTTGGGGTCCTTCAATGCTGCAGACATTTTTTGGTACCCTTCCCCAGATCTGTGCCTTGACACAATGCTGTCTCGGAGCTCTACGGACAATTCCTTTGACTTCAGGGTTGAGGTCGTGTTGTCATCTTCAGCTATTGTACTTATAAGTTATTTCTCCATTTATATGTTTTAAAGGTCCAACTCAGCCGTTTTTATCTCAATATTAAATCATGGGTAGTAATTAAGTACCTAACTGTGATTGTTTTCAATTAAAATGGTCAAAAATAAGCTAAAATAGCTTCTTAGCGAAAAGCAATTTCTCAATCATGAATTTTGCTAGGACTGCCTGGGAGTGGTCCGAATGGGAAGGAAAAACAGAACATGTGTTATTGGCAGAGAGGTTTAGAACTCTCTTTCTTATTGGTCTATTAACTCATTTACGCAGGCCAAAACTCCATCCCACCAAAATATCAGGTGGTCTTTTCAAGCAGCTCTTACACTAAAAGGGCATTATCATGAATTTTTATTTTTTTTGTTCATCAGTCCACAGTAAGACAAATTGCCGATAAATGGAGAAAGTTCAGCACTGTTGCTGCTCTCCATAGGAGTGGTCGTCCTGCAAAGATGACTGCAAGAGCACAGCGCAGAATTCTCAATGAGGTTAAGAAGAATCTTAGAGTGTCAGCTAAAGACTTACAGAAATCTCTGGAACATGCTAACAGTCTACGATACGTAAAACACTAAACAAGAATGGTGTTCATGGGAGGACACCACGGAAGAAGACACTACTGTCCAAAAAGTCTGAAGTTTGCAAAAGAGCACCTGGATGTTCCACAGCGCTACTGGCAAAATATTCTGTGGACAGATGAAACTGCAGTTTGGTTGTTTGGAAGGAACACACAACACTATGTATGGAGAAAAAAGACACAGCATACCATCAAAACCTCATCCAACTGTAAAGTATGGTGGAGGGAGCATCATGGTTTGGAGCTGCTTTGCTGCCTCAGGGCCTGGACAGCTTGCTATCATGAACAGAAAAATTAATTCCCAAGTTTATCAAGATATTTTGCAGGAGAATGTAAGGCTTTCTGTCCACAAATTGAAGCTCAACAGAAGTTGGGTGGACCAGGACAACGACCCAAAACACAGAAGTAAATCAACAACAGAATGGCTTCAACAGAAGAAAATACCAGTCAGAAATACCAGTGGCCCAGTCAGTCCTGACCTCAACCCGATTGAGATGCTGTGGCATGACCTCAAGAGAACGGTTCACACCAGACATCCCAAGAATATTGCTGAACTGAAACAGTTTTGTAAAGAGGAATGGTCCAAAATTCCTTCTGACCGTTGTGCAGGTCTGATCCGCAACTACAGAAAACATTTGGTTGAGGTTATTGCGGCCAAAGGAGGGTCAACCAGTTATTAAATCCAAGAGTTCATATACTTTTTCCACTCTGCACTGTGAATGTTTACTCTCTGTGTTCAATAAAGACATGAAAAGGTATAATTGTTTGTGTTATTAGTTTAAGCAGACTGTGTTTGTCTATTGTTGTGACTAAGATGAAGATCAGATCAAATTGTATGACCAATTTATGCAGAAATCCAGGTAATTCTAAAGGGTTCACATACTTTTTATTGCCACTGTAAAACACAGGGAAAAACCATTTTGGACTGCACTGGGCCTTTAACATAAAGAGCCATAAAGACTGATTGACTGCGGCTGTGGCATTGGCTTAAACAGATTTCTATTTTTAGTGATTTTCAATTAACCTTTACCAGGAAGGAAGTCTCGAGCTTTGAATCCGTTTTTCGAGAGTCTTGGCAAGACATCAGTGTTCATGATAAACCAACGCAATACACACGAACAAATACAATATTTAAATGTAGTTGCATTGGTTGATGGCACATTTTGGTAGTGGATGAGGTGAGTTGAGATGAGGTGAGTTCCCATTGTGCACCTGCTGATAAAAGTGCTATGTAAATCCACCTATTACCCATCACCACATGGTAGGGTTAAGGTCTGTTTCCAGACAGGTGTCTGGGTCAGCGAGTTTTGGAACTCTTGTCCGGTGCAATGCATGATGGGACAGCTGGCTGCCACTGCCACCGTATGCCTCCGGTATGACTCATGGGATGAATGCATAGAGGGATGGTTAGACAGAAGGTGTTTAGGTGTCTTTAAGTATTATAACATTCCAACTGATGTCTCCTCCTTCAGAGTGTGTGTGAACGTGCATGACTGTGCGTGTGTGTGTGTGGGGGGGGTGCATATGTGTGTGGTAAGCCTCTGTCAGAACAGATGTTAGACACAGCAGGCTCATGTCCTTATGGCCAGCGGGGGTTCAGGACGATTTGGCTGCTGCACAGATCAAAGTCATGTTCAACCTGAACAGGAAAAGCAGCCCGTGGAGAACTGCAGATGCAACCAAATATGATCCATTCTCACACGTGTGTGTGTGTGTGTGTGTGTGTGTGTGTGTGTGTGTGTGTGTGTGTGTGTGTGTGTGTGTGTGTGTGTGTGTGTGTGTGTGTGTGTGTGTGTGTGTGTGTGTGTTTGTGTGTGTGTGAGTTTGTGTTTGTGTGTGCAAGGTGTGTGTGTGTACATTAATAGGTGTATGAGAAAGAGCAAGTGTGTGCAAGTTGTGTGTGTGTGTGATTGCACCCTTGCATGTGATTAGAGCGTTAGCAGAAGATGTGCCCTAGAGAGAAACACCTCTAAATCCATGTCACACACACACAACACACACAGAGACTATTTTGCTCTTCACAGGGATGTAGCTTGTCATAGTCAGCATTCCTGTCTCTGCACACACACAGAGGTGGGCTCGGTTCCACTTTAGCTTCTGACAGAATAAAGCTACCTTCTCTCTCTCTCTCTCTCTCTCTCTGATGTTGATGATGAAATACTGCAGGTGTGAAGGAGGGACAAAGAACGGTACAATCTCTTTGGACATATAGGATAGTGTATTGCAAAATCAGCATGTTTAAACGATACGTTTCAGTTTGACTGAGTGTCAGTTAAATTTGATACAGGGCATTGATTCCTGAAATGACTGGAATGGCCATTTCTGGCACACCACATAGGTTAGAGGTCAAATGCGGTAGGTAATTCTATGAGGTTGTGTTATGTTTTTGGGGGTCGCTTGTGAACATGTGTTCTTGATATGATGGTGTGCATAGGTAACTACTCCACCAACACCAGCCTCCATGACCGACCTTCTGTATATTAATGCAGATCTTCAGACAGATGAAGTCTCACGTTCCCAGCTAATTCAATTTCCCAGGCCTGTCCCATGAGCCCTGGGGTTTTTGGATAAGCTGCTCTATCACTGCTCTGAGTTTCAGTACTTTGTAATAGGCAGGTGTGTGTTTTGATCATAATACTAGAGCAGATTGTGGAATGAGATTTTAGTGTCGTTACTGTTCTTTGACGCAATACGGGCACTCTTGGTGCGCGCAGGGTTTTTGTTCAAGCCCAGTTCTGACACTCCTGATTCAACTGAGCAAGAGGTAGATAAGTCCTGTAATCTGATCAAAGCAGCCTGATGAGTAGTTGAGGAGTTGAACCAGGTGTGCACAAGTAAGCGGTTCACAACCTTTTCCGTTCCTGGGACCAGCAAATCACCATCAAAAGCTCTAGCTCTATCCCAAAAATAATATACAGTTTATCTTGGCGGTCAAATGGAGTTTCTTTGAGCAAGGAACAAATGAAAGGCCTATTAGCACAAACAATTAGCATTGTTAAAAGTAATGTAACATTGCTTATAATACATTAATACTCCCAACTGTTATTATTTTTGGAACAAAAAATGTAAAACATTTTTAAAAATAAATGTTTAATTTGAACCACCGGTAGTACCCCTACGGGGTGGTCCACGGACCCCGGTTTGTAAAACACTGGCCTAGTTGTAAGTAGCAGTAGGGGAAACCCTCCTGTGGTGTTGTCAGTCATCTTGTTTAAGTTGCTATGTCATTGTTGCTTTTTCATCTGTTGACAATGTTGCAGGGAATATCTTCGGTAACCGTAGTGGTGACCACAGCTGATTTAACACACAGTCCTTCAGTCCACCTGCTGCTACACCAGGGGACCGCACGCCAGATGGTGTGTGATTGGTTTCTCACAAGCCCAGGACGGGGCCACTAACAGGCATTATTGTGTGTGTGTGTGTGCGGTCTCCTGCACGTGATTGTGTTCATTATCATTTAGCCTACACATTTATTCAAATACAGTACCAGTCAAAAGTTTGGACACAGCTACTCATTCCAAGGTTTTTATTTTTTATTATTTTCTACACAGACTGTGCAAAGCGGTCATGGCAAAGTGTGGCTACTTTGAAGCATCTCAAATATCTAATATATTTTGATTTGTTTTAACACTTTTTTGGTTACTACATGATTCCATGTGTTATTTCATAGTTTTGTCTTCCATTTTATTCCACAATGTAGCAAATAGTCAAAAAATGAAAACCCTTGAATGAGTAGCTGTGCCCAAACTTTTGACTGGTACTGTACATACCAGGTATGTGTTTCCACTAACATCAGCCAGTGTACTGCCAGTGTGTGCGTTTTGTCAGGATGTAGCTGGCTGCCTACACAGTAGTGTTGAGCTGGGGAGTAGAGTGGTTCCATGTGTTGCAGTGTCATATGTGGAGTTGCCCTAGTTAAATGGGTAGAACAGGGAGAGGCTGATGGGCTGTAAAGTGATGGGAGGTGGGCTATTGGACATCCCTCTGTCAAGACAGAAGCCACGGCTGTGCAGCTTTCCTTCTGTGCCTCACCTGCTCAAGCAAGCGGAAAGAGCAAGTCTGGAGGAATCGTGATGCCCATCTCAATGAGTGGGAGAGGGGAAATAGAGGGAAAAAAGGTAAGTGCTGGTAGCTGAAGAGAGCGGGAAAGTAGAGAGCAGAAAATGTCTGGAGGCGTGATGGTCATCTCAATGCGTCTCTGGCTTCTCACTGCTCTGATCACAGCACTGTATTTAGACAGAAAAGGGGAGAGCGTAGGGAGAGCAGAGATGGAGAATAGAGCAGAGATGAAAGGCACTGCACTGACCCTATAAACTGGTATATACAGAGTGTGTGTCTCTAAATGTTTGATTACCAAAGACATTTTAACCAGGAAATTGAAAGGATGACCCTTGTGCCACTAGATGAGTGTATTCAGTGGTGGATGCAGGCCTGTGTAAAATCCAGACATACGTACAGGTTGGTATATGGGGAAGAGTCCTCAGCTGGCAGACAGGCCAGCCATAGAAATCACCCTAATGTCACAATTTTTAGGATCACACTCCCTAGAACTTGGCACACATGCCAGTTAACTTTCATTAGAGACACGCTGCCGCCAAGCAGTCGCCTGGAAACATGTGCCACTTTCACATCTGTGAGACAAATGTCATTCCTCTACATGGCCACATTATAGAGGCATTTCCAATACAAGCACTGTTCCAGCAGCTTATTAATTCTGCTTGTTCTGGCTCAGTCTTATGACAATCTACAGACAAGACGCAGCGCTTGTGTGAAGCTACCTTCCAGAAACTGTTTCCAGAACACCTGATTGACATTTGATTCATTAGCTTGGAATGAATTCCTCAAGTAGTCAAGGCACGTGACCAATTACACTTACCTTGAAAGTCAGTATCCAAGTATACAGTTTAAAAAACAAGGGACAACCCTTCAGAAATGTTAAGCCAATGTGTTGCTATAGTGACCTTGCATGGCTTAACTCTACAACCAAACAAGGATCCAAGGTGATTGGCAGAAATCAGAACCACCATATGACCAAAATGTTGAAAGCAATATCAGTTCTCCAGTAGAGTCAAACAGAAACACATAAACATGCAAATTGAAAAAGCAATCATTTTATTTAGCAAGCTAGTGGATAACAAGTGAATAGAAATCTTGTATCTGCTACTAGGTCGTAGTCAGGCCCTCATCCCAAGCAGAGGTGGATCAGAAGTATTTCTCAGGCCTGGCAGGTGGTTCTGGTCAGAATCAGCTCTCCACTGGACACCACGGAAGTCTCTCCATCCAAAGACACTGCCACATCTCTCCCTGGAGGAACAGAAGATTAAGTCATAATGCTTCAAGCAGTAAATCCAACTAATGCAAAACAGTTTAGTATTTCCAGCTACTTTCAAACCCTGGTCAAATTAAGGTTAGGATCAAATTTAAATCCAGCCCTAGATTTATTTTTTAAATCCACTTACTTTGCCTGTTGCAGCTCTGTTGACAGGAGTGGTTTCTAGTAGCGTAGCACACCTCTGTACTACAGTGAATGAATACCTGGATGGAAGGAATGTTGGCATTAAATGGGATGATTAATGTACTAGAGGCAGCTCTGCAGAGTGGTCACTAGCTGGAACGGAGTCAAACCTGACCTTTACAGCCAATTTGTTTATGAAGCTCTACAACGACCAATTTTGACTTAAAAGCCATCCCATTTAGTGCAAAATGCTCAGTTCTGCCTCCAGGGAAAGACTGATAATGAATGTCATCCTGCGGATGGAAAGCAAACCTTTAGCTTGGTATCATTTAGCAGACACGCTTATCCAGAGTGACTTACAGGAGAAATTAAGGTTAAGCAGCTTGCTTAAGGGCACAGATCTCACCTACTCAACGAGTCGAACCAGCAACCTCTCAGTTACTGGCCCAACGCCCTTAACTGCTAGGCAGCCCCAAATAGCGACAATTATGCAAGCCATTAAAAAGCCGTCAACAGCACCGCTGGCTTTCAACTAGTGACTTGGACAGAAGTGGAGTGGACTTCCTGGCCAATCAGTCAAACATCAGGGAGAAAAGCCCAGCAGACCACGAGGCCTTGATTGAAACACTCCTGCTGTAGTAAAGTAAAGATGCAGTACCCTGTCCTTCAGAGGGGCCAAGGTGTGCGCATCCACAAAAGTGAACATCTTGACCACAAAGCGTTTGTAGTGGGTGGGGAACACGACGCCAGACACAGGGATCACAGAGGTCAGGTAGCGGTCATCCTGAGATGGACACCTGGAGGGGGGAGGGGGGAGTCATTGTTTGTACAACTCTAGGATCAGCCTAAAGTTCCTAAGTTAACATTCTGGTTGGAAGAGCCCCAGTTAGTTGACATGTAAGCACAGATTTAAAATTAAAGTAAGAAAGGCGCAATACATGGAGAAAAAAAAAAAGCAGCAAGGCAACCATCTTAGTTCTCCAGTTACCCATCAACCATGAGGTCCCACTTGGGCAGGCTTAGAGGACTGGGGGTGGAGGTGGCCCAGCAGTGCTCCAAATTCAGGACCAGGTTAGAGTCAGTCCTCCTCTCGATGTTAACCTCAACATAAACCGGCTCCTTTAGGACCTTGACAACTGGGTAGTCTGCCTCGCTGTAGTAGGAGGTGTAGGCCTCCACATCTGTGGAGACAGAGGTTAGAATTCAAACACTTGAAGTGTAAACATTTCAGAACAGTGCTGGCCAGCTTACACCACCCCCTCCCCCAAGAATGTTGGAACAGGCATGGTTCCACCCAGGAAGCAACACATTTGAAAGTCTTAGACGATAAGCTAAGGAACCAGGCATGTTATGCCACAAAGCCATTTCCCCTCAGACAACTACAAGCCATTAATGAAATAATTGTATTATTCCGTTTAACCAACTTACCTTCCACACATCCCTCATTGTAACATTGTCCTCTGGCCAGTCGCAGCACCAAGCTGATGGGTCCAGGAACAGCAACCGGAGCAGGTGGAGCAACAGTGTTCACCTCAACAATCAGTACCTCCACTGCCGTGTCAGAGTACTTACACTGGAACCGCAGCCTAGGAGAGAAACATTCCTACTGTTATGGAATGTACAGTAGGACCACCAGTATTGGGTTTCTCAACATTGATTGGGCTAGCTAGCATTTGCTGGGTACGACAAGTCGAGCATCAAATTGGATATCAGTTAGAATCAGCTTCTTTAGTTACATTAGTCCCCTTGAAATATCAAAAGAAAAAAATTGTTGGAGCATTTAATTGAGCCTCGGGTGGAATTGGATGAACATTAAGCCCCTGGAGAGAAGACCCACTCAAAATGGCTGTCTCTGGTGATTGAGCCACGAGGTCCAATCCCCACGTCATAGGAAGATGTCATGCTGTTCTCATAGACCACATAGCCACTGTCCTCCTGAAAAAAAGGTACAAAACGCATTTAGTTGGTGTACACCAATGGGTATATAACAGCCAGGCTTTAAATGAAGAGCAACACAGGTGTTCATTTTTATCCTCACATTAGATGAGGCACACTGGGTAATTACATAATTAGCCAGTTAACTACCAGGGAGAGTAGAACCCCAGCAGTGTTTCAGACCAAGATATGATTATGGAAGCTACAATGGATTGGATTCATAGAGTCACAGTGCATGGCACATTAAGATGGCTACCCACCATCAGAGTGGTGCCACATGCAGTGACAGGGAACTGGTATACAGCAAAGACTGTTGTGGTGCCAACAGGCTTACAGGGGGCATCCTGCCCACCAAGCAGACTAATGGAATCAAGTTCCAGGTTGGGCCGAGTGGAATCCCTGGCCACCACCACCACAAACTGACCATCTCTGCTACACTGAACAGTCACTGGGGAAGGAGACGGCACAGAGAGAAGACACTAACACTCCATAAATGAGTCTTACAAGTTAGAGTTTGGCAGGGAGAAGTACAAATAATTAGACAAACATTGTAAAACACATTAGGAAAAATCTAAACTGCAGTACTTGACTCACCTGCTTTCCCATAGTAGCACCGCCACCCATCAAAGCAGCAGTTGATCGCGTCACATTGAGCATTAGTAATCGCAGGGGTTCCACAAGTAATCCTCTCTTCCTCCTTCACTTGGCATTTCTCTATAGGAGTGGAAGCCACTGACCTCCGGATGACCTGCTGAGGCTGCGCAGCATAAGTTACAGGTCTAGTCAGATGCTGTGGACCCGTTTCCCACGTTAGGGCACCAAGTACATTGGCGCAGCACCCAACCACTATCGCAACTTCAACCCACCCTGCCATTGTTGTACAATATTGGACTGACTCCACTGTACTTCTTAGGCTTGCAGAGGCTTTTATGCCTGAGATGTATTCATTACGGAAACCGTTTATCATTTAAGAACCAAACGGCCAACAAACAGAGTAAAACAAGAGTTTCTATTGGACAAATTCAGGTAGGTCTGCCCCGTTTTATTCAGTTTGCTTCCGTTTAAGAAAAGTTCTGCAAAGGAATCGGAGTATTGAATATACCCCTGATTGAGTGTGTTGGTTTGGCGGGAGCCCCTCCTCATTAAGAGTCAAGCCGTTGCCAGCCCTGGGTAGTTAATCAGTCAGGACCTGGCAGGTGCAGCTCATTGACGGCTCATTTGGCTCTAGGGAGGGATCATTACCTAGGGATTGTGTCTATCAAATTGGCCAATTTAAATGCTGTGAAATTGATCAATTGTCTGGATCCATCTCAGTAGTCGAAAGTTGCTTCCTCTTCTTCTGTCATTTTCACTGATCTGAGAATATAGGCTACAAAATAACCAATATTCAAAAATGTCCTTTCACCAGTCTTCTCAGCACAAACGGAGGAAGGAGGACACCATTTTTGACTATTGAGATACATCCTCTATTAGTCTCCTTCACTTTCTCTCTTTCTCTCTCTCTCACCTTTTTCTTGTCCCCCCCTTCTTCTCTCCATCTCTCTCTCCCGTGTTTAATCACAGGAGGTTGGTGGCACCTTAATTGGGGGCGAACAGGCTCGTGGTAATGGCTGGAGCGGCATAAGTGGAATGGTATCAAAATACATCAGACAAATGGTTTCCATGTGTTTGATGCCGTTCCATTGATTCCGTTTCAGCCATTATTATGAGCCGTCCTCCCCTCAGCAGCCTCCACTGTGTTTAATGTATACGTTTCAAAAGGACTTGGGCACTGAAAAATGATCAAATATTCTCATTTTCTTGACTGCTCATCAGTCTCTAGGGATTGGGCAATACCATGAGCTTGTGCCTATCAAAGGGATCATTTGAGTACTTGAACAATGGGTTGCACTACCTCTTTGGGGCCATCTCAATAGTCTGAAGATGCTTCCTCTTCTTGTCCCCTCTCCTTAATTTTCACCAAAAATCTATATGAGGGACACCTTTTAGCTAGTCCTTAAGACTATTGAAATGCAGCCACTATTTCTCCTTCCTTCCCCTTCCATCTCTCCCTCCCTAATTCTCTCTTGCCCTCCCCCTTCTCATCCCTCTGTCCTCCTCTCTCTCTCCCATGTATGATTAATGTATTATATTAAGCAGAACTCAGAAGCTGGTTGTGTACACTGAGGGTCATAACGAATACTTAAACATGATCTAATGTTCTCTTTCTCTTCCCTTCCTGCCCCTCTCCCTCCCCCCTCTCATGTAGATGTATGGGCGTTACACACAGGAGCTCGGTGTGTATGCCAAGGAGGAGGCGGCCCGCCTGCGTGATGGCGGGGGGCTGCGGAGGGTCACCAGTGTTCGCAGTCGGTCGGCAGAGCTGCTGGAGTATGAGAAAGACCCTTGCGCTAAGTGTCATGGTGAGTGACCGACTGACGGTAACATGACCACTCATATTTACTGACCTGTGTAATGACCACAGAAAGACTACAGTGCCAAGTATCAGAGTGAGCGAGTACTGTGCTCCTATGACCGCTCCTATGACTGCACCACAACCACTGAATTGACAGCATCATCCTACCCTGCACTAACCACCTCACTGACCACAATCTCAGTTAACCCAGAACTAAAGTCTTGCGTAATTGGTCAGATGCTCGAAAAAGTTCTGGGTCCATATGTTTTAATTAAGAGAAGAGAGAGAACGGGGATCGGAACCAGAACAAAGAGCTCCACCCTCTCTCTTTGCAAGTTACGGGCATTTCTATGGGCCAAATGTCCCCTCCCCTTCTTAAATTCGAAAGAGGATAACACCTGCGAACTCGTGATTTGTCCAAATAACCAGTGACGGAAAACCCAAGTACCGAAACTAATGTTGCTCGTGATCTCACGCATCTCGCTATATCATGACAGATCTGCGGTACCATATATGTTCACCCAGTCTTTCCACGAGAGATAACCCAGACCATAACCTGACCTGACCTGACCGCTCTGCCCTATTGAACACAGAACACATTTGAAGAGAGGTTCTGATGTTACTGGTGCATCCTATCAGCCTCTAAATGAGAGAGATGGGTAAAGTTGACGCTTATGACACAGCATGATGACCGATGACCAATCCTGTGCCATGGCCTCGTGGGTGACCGCACTGCTCTTCTGCCAATGTAAAAAACAGCCCCCTCTGCTGGTAATGAATGGTCACTTAGTGTGTCTGTGATGACGAGGGCTGCTGCTGTGCATGTTAATAGCTCCTCTGTCACCTTCATCTTTACTGCATCACGCCTTTCAACCTCCTGGCTTTTCTCTCCAGAGTAGTACAACATGATGAGGGACAGGAACAAGGAGAGGATGTGCGTGTGAGTGCATGCGTGAGAGAGAGAGAGAGAGGTAGAAAGAGAAATAAAAATAAAGTAGCATCACTATCTTTGTGGGTGTGATTTAGAATGCATGTGACTGTGTAGGCTGAAGTTTATGGCTGTGTTCCAACTGCTTTCTCTCCGTGTCTCCTACACACCATGCCCTTGTGGCTACTGAGCCGATTACGATTGGATAGGTGAAAGCATTATCGTAAATACTCTAGCTGACTGGGAAAGAGCTTACTGAAAAGATATGTAACCAGAGTGGTTGGTTTAGGGACTTTTTCCTCTGTTAATAAGATAGCAATCAGAAGAAGCAATTACCTATTGTGTTCAGTGACCAATGTATTTATTCTCAGTCTAAGAGAGAGAGAGAGAGAGAGAAAGAGAGAGAATATACAGTGACAGTATATGTGTGTTTATATTTGTACTAGGAAGCCTGGTTTCCGTTCAGGCTAGAATGAATGGTGGCTGGCGCTTAGTATAAAACGTATCAATAAAGTTAAAAGGGTACTGGCACTCAAACCTTGAGGAGGAATAACCCAATGAGGCCCGAGATGCAAAAAAGCATAACAAAGGGTGAAATTTCACGGGTCTGTAAAATAAAAGGACACAACTCGGCCTCTCTTCAATAAGACTCTTAAGTACCGGCGAGATCTTGCCACGTTCTGGTACATGTTGCATAACTCGAGGAGAGCAGAGCCCAGCCATCCTCCCCACCGGAGGAGTAGGAGGATGTGTGTCTGCCTCTGTTCTACTCCACATCCAGAGCCACGGTTTGAGAGCCCTGCCTACACACTCCGTCAAAAAGGCCGAGCTGCTCATCGTGACGGTTAGCTCTAGAGAGCGAAAGCGGCTTAGCTAAAATGGAGAGAGCGCTAACATGCTACGCTAACACTTAATCCAGCGTGACTGACTCCTCGCGCTCGCCACCATTGGCCGTCTACTGTGTTCTATGTTGTACCTGTAATTCTACTGCCTTTTATTGTGACGGTCTGCGTGCATTAACTTCCATAGGCCGTGTGTTGAAATCGTTCTTTTTTACAACCTGGGGTTGTGGGGGAAAGAGCCCAGATGACAGGTTGTGGTTTCCGGTATTTATTTATCCTGTTTCAGGGGTTCTTCCAGAATTCCTTTGAGATGCGCCAGTGCCTCTCATGAAATGGGCTTTTCCCATGTCGGTCACTGGTTGCTCGTGATTGTTGTGGCCTATGCTTGCGCTGGGGGATTTGTTTTGATTGCTTTGGCCCACGTGTCACTATATCATGTATTTTTGTACGATTCGTATTACGAACAGAATAAGCAATTCATTACGTGGGGATAAAAATGTGCATCTGGCAGACGGTGTGCGTTTTGGATTGAGAAGAAGACGTCTGTCACGCTGCTGTGGATATAAGGACGGGCCAAGTCGCCCATGCAAGCACCGGGCAGAGGGCCACGTGCCAAACTAGTGTGTGTTTGTGTGTGTTTGTGTGTGTATCTGTTAGCCAGAAAGTCTTCCTGAGATGACATAGGTACCACTAGCAGTGGTGCCACTAGTCAATGGGATATCGTGGAATAGTCTGTATGACAATACTTTCCTGTGAACATTTAGTCAAAAATGTCGTCCTGCACTGGGACCAACCTCTATTGTGGAAAGGTCTGTACAACAATCATTTCCAGTGAACCTTGTGGATCCCATATATTTTTTTTATTAAATTCAGAAAAAAATGTGAATTACAAGGCCATATACATGATTAGGGGAGATCAAATGGGAGGGTTCAACGCAGGGATGAGACCCCGGTCTCCGTCGGGAACACATGTGTGTCGAGAGAGGAGAATGTTACCCCTTGATCCCGGACCTGCACACTAAACATTTTGTCTGAAAATTCAACCTGCGCAAAGACAAATTCCCCCATCCAACCAAACGAGTAAGTTGAAATGGAATTTTATTCAAAATTCTGTCTTGTAGGGGACTCGCCTATCAAGATAACAATGAGAATATACAGTGAGCTCCAAAAGTAT
This sequence comes from Oncorhynchus tshawytscha, assembly GCF_018296145.1. NCBI lineage: Eukaryota > Metazoa > Chordata > Actinopteri > Salmoniformes > Salmonidae > Oncorhynchus > Oncorhynchus tshawytscha. The sequence continues at coordinate 50,084,493 of NC_056438.1, read as the reverse complement.
TGGAACAGTGACAAATGTGTTGTACATTAGCAGATGTCACAAAGTGCTATACAGAAACCCAGCCTAAAACCCCAAACAGCAACCACTGCAGATATAGAAGCACGATAGCTAGAAAAAAACTCCCCAGAAAGGCAGGAACCGATAAAGAAACCGAGAGAGGAACCAGGCTCTGAGTGGTGGCTAGTCCTCTTCTGGCTGTATCGGGTGGAGATTTATAAGAATACATGACCAGATTGTTCTTCAAGATGTTCAAATGTTCATAGATGATCTGCAGGGTCAAATAATACTCCTAGTGGTTATATAGGATGCAACAGGTCAGTACTTCAGGAGTAAACGCCAGTTGCCTTTTCATAGCCGAGCATTCAGAGGTCGAGAGAGAGAGAGAGTCGAAAACAGCAGGTCCGGGACAAGGTAGCATGTCCGGTGAACGGGTCAGGATTCCATAGCCGCAGGTAGAACAGTTGAAACTGGAGCAGCAGCACAACCAGGTGGACTGGGGACAGCCAGGAGTCTTCAGGCCAGGTAGTCCTGAGGCATGGTCCTAGGGCTCAGGTCCTCCAGGAGGAGAGAGAGAGAATTAGAGGAACCCTACTTAACTGAACACAGGACACCAGTTCTTGAATGTCTCCATTGATCTTCGGTCCTGGCAGTTCTGTGCAGAATCAGGACAACTGAGCTTTGGAGAAGCACGCAGATTTAAAAAGGAGTCCGTAATTTGCTTTCTAGTGATCAGGATCTATTCATCAAAGAAGTTTATGAATTCATCACTGCTGAAGTGAAAGCCATCCTCTCTTGGGGAATGCTGTTTTTTAGTTAGTTTTGTATCAAAAATACATTTTGGATTGTTCTCATTCTCCTCAATTAGGTTTTAAAAATAGGATGATCAAGCAGCAATGAGGGCTCTTCAGTATTGCACGGTACTGTCTTTCCAAGCTAGTCAGAATACTTCCATTTTGGCTTGCTTCAGGGCTCGGGTATTTTCTGCATACCAGGGAGCTAATTAACAAAACTAGGTCCAGAGTATGACTGTGGCAGTGAGTAGGTCCGGAGACATGTTAGACAAAACCCATGAATCAATGATGCCTCTGTAAGTCTTTTGGAGTGGGTCTGTGGACTTTTCCATGTAAAGTCACCAAAAATTGGAATATTATCTGCCATGACTACAAGGTCCGATAGGAATTCAAGGAACTCAGTGATGAATGCTGTATATGGCCCAGGAGGACTATAAAACAGTAGCTTTAAAAAGTGATTGAGTAGGCTACATAGATTATGACTAGAAGCTCAAAATATGAAAACACTGTCGGAAATGCTAGCAACACCTCTGCCTTTGCATAGGAGATATGGACACTAGTGTAACCAGGAGGAGATGCCTCCTTTAACACAGTAAATGTATCAGGCTTGAGCCATGTTTCAGTCAGACCAATCACATCAAGACTATGATCAGTGATCAGTTCATTGACTATGACTGCCTTGGAAGTGAGGGATCTAACATTAAGTAACCCTATTTTGTGATGTGAGATATCACAATCTTTTTCAATAATGATAGGAATGTTTAGTTTTGCCTAAACTAGATCGAGGCATGGACACATTCTCAATGGGGATAACTGAATTAAGTGATAATGCATGAGAACTCAGTGTTTGGAGGATAAATTCATTGAGCGCCAGCAAACCGTGCCAATATATCCTCCAAACATCGCTTTCGAGGGCATTATCAATTTTATATAACGAGTTACCAACATATTCAAATCATGATTGACATATTTTCATTAAAAACTTTATTTTGATTAATTTCTGTCACGCCCTGACCTTAGTTATCTTTGTTTTATTTTTTATTTTGGTTAGGTCAGGGTGTGACGAGGGTGGTATGTGTGTTTTTGTCTTGTCTAGGGATTTTTGTACATCTTTGGGGTTTTGGTTTGTCTAGGTATATATAGGTCTATGGTGGCCTGAATTGGTTCCCAATCAGAGGCAGCTGTTTGTCGTTGTCTCTGATTGGGGATCCTATTTAGGTTACCATTTTCCATGTTGGTTTTGTGGGTTATATTCTATGTTTAGTTGCCTGTTCTGAACTAGCCATATAGCTTCACAGTTTGTTTTGTTGTTTTGTATAGTTTTGTTCAGTGTTCTCTCTTTCATTATTAGAGTTATGTGCACTTACCACGCTGCGAATTGGTCTCCGCCATACAACGACCGTGACAGAATAACCCACCAAACCAGGACCAAGCAGCGTGAAAAGAAGGAACAGTGCTTAATGGGAAAATGGACCTGGGAGGAGATATTAGATGGAGCAGGACCCTGGACACAGCCGGGTGAGTATCGCCGTCCTAAGGAGGAGTTAGAGGCAGTGAAAGTGGAACGGCGATACTACGAGGAGAAATACAGGAGAATAGAGGAACAGCGAAGATATGAAGGTACACGGCTAGCACGGACGCCCGAGAGGCAGCCACAAGATTTTTTGGGTGGGGGGCACACGAGGAGATTGGCTGAGTCAGGTAGGAGACCTGAGCCAACTCCTCGTGCTTACCGTGGGGAGCGTGTAACTGGTCAGGCACCGTGTTATGCAGAGATTGGTGAGGTGTCTCCAGTGCGCTATTCTAGCCCGGTGCGCTCTATTCCAGCTCCTCGCATTTGCCTGGCTAGAATGGGCATCCAGCCAGGACGTATTGAGCCAGCTCTATGTTCTGGATCTCCAATGCATCTCCACGGTCCAGTACGCCCTGTTCCTCCTCCCCGCACTCGCCCTGAGGTGCGTGTCACGAGTCCGGTACCACCAGTTCCGGCACCACGCACCAGGCCTCCAGTGCGCCTCCAGGGTCCAGTACGCCCTGTTCCTGCTCCTCGCACACGCCCTGAGGTGCATGTCCCCAGCACTGTACCCCAAGTGAAGACACCACACACCAGACCTATAGTGCGCCTCGGCAGTCCAGTACGCCCTGTTCCTGCTCCTCGCACTCGCCCTGAGGTGTGTCCCCCCAGCCCGGTACCAACAGTACCCAGTCCAGAGCGTCCTGCGACAGTACTTAGTCCAGAGCGTCCTGCGACAGTACCCAGTCCAGAGCGTCCGGCGACAGTACCCAGTCCAGAGCGTCCGGCGACGGGCCACAGACCGGAACCTCCAACGACGGGCCACAGACCGGAACCTCCAACACGGGCCACAGTCCGGAACCTCCAACGACGGGCCACAGTCCGGAACCTCCAACGACGGGCCACAGTCCGGAACCTCCAACGACGGGCCACAGTCCGGAACCTCCAACGACGGGCCACAGTCCGGAACCTCCAACGACGGGCCACAGTCCGGAACCTCAAACGACGGGCCACAGTCCGGGGTTTCCAACGACGGTCCCCAGTCCGGCCTCCAGCAGTTCGTTTTGTTGTTTTGTATAGTTTTGTTCAGTGTTCTCTTTTTCATTAAAGAGTTATGTATATGTACGCTTACTACGCTGCGCCTTGGTCTCCTCCATACAACGACCGCGACAATTTCTTCATTCTAATTCATCCTGCCACAAGATATAGTCCCAACACAAATCTAGGGTTGCTACCCAAGCCGGCTGGTTCTTCGTTCTATTGGTTTGGTTGCCAGGGACACGACCCAGTCGTTCAGTCTTTTTGTTCTGTATCTATGGACGCGACACAGTCGTTCGTTCTAAATGTTCCATTGACATACTGGCTGGCGACGTTTTTATCCCTTACTTGCTAGCTAGCCAACTACGGCTAACTTAGTCACATCAAAAATTGCAGCCAGAATAACAGCAAAGTAGCTGCATTTGTTTAAGCTGTTTTCTAGTGAAATTTATTTGGAAACATACATAACAATGAGCTAATGAGGTGCGATTTCACCTGGCATAGAAAATGTGCTCTCTTGTCAGGAAACTGTTGTTCAGAGGAGCTAGCCAACAACACAGATAACACAATCACTTCAAACTGAAGCTGGAAAGATTGCAAACTAACTGCACTTCATTTTGTTTTACCTTTTTCAATTGACATTTCTTTGTATTTATCTATAAAATGATGCCAGCTGATCCATGATTCCGACTGGCTGAGAAACGTTGCCTGCCTGTCGGTCTCATCCCGACACGTTCATTACAATGGACAGCTGGAGGTCGAATTTTGAATATTGAAACAATGTTGCAAATGTCAGAGAGGTATACAGTAAGGTTTATACAAATCTATGCTGTTGAAAACTAAATGATAGTCTAAAAGAAATGTGAGAATGTCTAGATGCTTTTTATAGTAGAGATCAAGTTTATAAATTGCTTGGCTGGGTTGATGGGACAGTGGGTTGCACAGTCAGATGGAACAGAGGCACGTCATAGATTTATCCGGTGGGAACCTTGTGGAATAGACACCGGCTGGAGTGTGTTTTTTACATGTATTATTTTTTATATTTTACCCCTTTTTCTCCCCAATTTCGTGGTATCCAATTGTTTTAGTAGCTACTATCTTGTCTCATCGCTACAACTCCCGTACGGGCTCGGGAGAGACGAAGGTTGAAAGTCACGCGTCCTCCGATACACAACCCAACCAAGCCGCACTGCTTCTTAACACAGCGCGCATCCAACCCGGAAGCCAGCCGCACCAATGTGTCAGAGGAAACACCGTGCACCTGGCAACCTTGGTTAGCGCGCACTGCGCCCGGCCCGCCACAGGAGTCGCTGGTGCGCGATGAGACAAGGACATCCCTACCGGCTAAGCCCTCCCTAACCCGGACGACGCTAGGCCAATTAACCACCCTTAACCACTGCGCCACCCGAGGAGGCCGGAGTGCGGTTTTAACCAATCAGCATTCAGGATCAGACCCACCCGTTGTATAATTAAGCAATAAAGCATGAGGGGTTTGTAGTGTATGGCCAATATACCATGACTGTTATGTCCGTCGTCGGAATGAGACCAAAGCGCAGCGTGGAAAGTATACTACTTTATTTATTTGAGATGAACACCCAAAAACAACAAAAGATCAACAAACGTAAAGTTCTGCTGGGCTATACAGCAACTGTGCAAAAACAAGATCCCACAAACTCAGGTGGAAAACAGGATGCCTAAATATGATTACCAATCAGAGACAACGATAGACAGCTGCCTCTGATTGGGAACCATACCCGGCCAACAAAGAAATAGAAAACTAGAATGCCCACCCAAATCACACCCTGACCTAACCGATTAGAGAAATAAACAGGCTCTCTAAAGTCAGGGCGTGACAATGGCTAAAGGATATTCTTAGGCACTACGCACCGCGGAGTGCCTGGACACAGCCCTTAGCCGTGGTATATTGGCCATATACCACAAACCCCTGAGGTGCCTTATTGCTATTATAAACTGGTTACCAATGTAATTAGAGCAGTAAAAATACATGTTTTGTCAATACCTGTGGTATACAGTCTAATATACCATGGCTGTCAGCCAATCAGCATTCAGGGCTTGAACCACCCAGTGTATAATGGTAAATAATGCTTTGTGTAATTTTGGAGTCACTTTTATGGTAAATAAGAATAGAAAATGTTTCTAAACACTACCATGATTACGGATAGTCCTGAATGAATCACGTGAATAATGATCAGTGAGAAAGTTAGACGCACAAATATCATACCCCGAAGACATGCTTACCTCTCACAATTACAATAACAGGGTTAGCATTTGTTGGGGTATGATATTTGTAGATAGGATAGTCCACTCAGTAACAATTTACCACTGTTTTCCAGGGAGTCCTGGGTTCCATTGAATCAATAAAAACATTTCTGTGTATTCAAACAAACACATTTCAACTTGACTGTTACTTTCTGCATGTAATGATTATAATGGAACAGTTCACAAATGCAAACAAAGCATTTAGGACAACTGTCTCTGTTGTGATTCTGAACAGTCTGTTTTTAGTCCGTAAGACAAGTCAGACAAGGAGGTACACTGCATGGCCAAAAGTATGTGGACACCTGCTAGTCGAACATCTCATTCGAAAAACATGGGTATTAATATGGAGCTGGTCCCCTCTTTGCTGCTATGATAGTCTCCACTCTTCTGGGAAGGCTTTCCTCTAAATGTTGGAACATTGCTTCCATTCAGCCACAAGAGCATTCGGGCACTGATGTTTGGCGATTAGGCCTGGCTCACAGTCGGTGTTCCAATTCATCCCAAAGGTGTTCAATGGGGCTGAGGTCAGAGCTCTGTGCAGGCCAGTCAACTTTTCCACGCCGATCTCGACAAACCATTTCTGTATGGACCTCACTTTGTGCACAGGGGAATTGTCATGCTGAAACAGGAAAGGGCCTTCCCGAAACTGTTGCCACAAAGTTGGAAGCAGAGAATCATCTAGAATGTCATTATATGCTGTAGTGTTTGCCATGTGTTTGATGCCATTCAATTTGCTCCGGTGCAGCCATTTATTATGAGCCGTCCTCCCCTCAACAGCCTCCACTGTCGTCCACAATGAGCTCTGTTTCCTTTTATGAATCCATGTATGACATGGTGGTGTCACTGGTTGTGCTGTCTTAGTTTTTACAGAGCTGTTTCCTGTTTCTCACCCCCACTGCCATGGGAACATCCTTCTTTGTGAGCTACCGTAGTGGCACAGTGAGGGTGGCATAATCCTGGATGAAACCTGAGCAGTAGTTGGCCATGCCGGAGAAGACTCATTATTTGACTTGCATTTTGGGGATTGCAGGCCTGGGGAATGGCAGTGACTTTTTTCGGGTCAGCTGAGATACCGCCAGCAGAGAAGATGAAAACGAGAACTTTGGAACACTACTCTCAGGCTGTTATTGTGGTCAGCTTGTGTGGCTACATACACAATGATGTTGATGTTTTTCACACCTGCAATGCCTTGGAGTGTTTTGACAGCATTCTGGAACACCTCTGCAGCTATAGAGATACCAAAGTTCACCGGTTTATACCTCCTCAGGCCGAGATGAGTGGTGAACGTGGGGAATATCTGCTGTCGGGTGTCGTTCAAGTTGGTGATATCCAGCTTTTAGATCCAGCTTGGAAAACACTGTGGTTCGGTTGAGTTTGTGGATGGCGTTGTCCATGGTGTTATGTGACATTCACATGGAATGGCTGTATTGGCTTCGTGCTTGTCTGCCCAGACTCTGGGTCCATGGGCTTTGAGGGTGTCACGATGGGGGAGACCCAGGGTTTAGGGCCTCCCACTCCACTGGGAAAAAACTGATTGAATCAACGTTGTTTCCATGTAATAAACGTGGAACACTGATTGGATTGGAAAATAGTCATCAACATAAGCAAATTCCTAAATCCAATGACATGGTGAAATGTTTTGTTGATTTTTACATTGAATTCACATTAGTTGACAACTCAATCAAATGTAAATGAAGACTAGAAATTGAACTGATGTCTGCGCCCAGTGGGACCAACTCAACGTCTCCAGTGCTTATAGCTCGTCTTCAACTTTTCTTTCGGATGTGGAAGGGCACGTGCCTGTGTGGATGCCTCGTGTGCTGGACTTCGGTGTCTGTGTGTAGTTTCACTTGGGAATCTTTCACCACTCCAATTTCATTGTACATTCTGGACGGTTGTCCACAAGTTCATCTGCCGCTGTGCGCTGGACTGGTGAGAAAGACGGAGTTGATTTATCTTGATTAGGCTTAGCTCCTTAGTTTTGTGGTAGATTAGCCGGGAGTAGCCATCGACTTGAATGACATAGAATGTGCTCGGGTGGTCTTGTCTCTTGCCTCTACATTTCATGTGAGTGCAGTGGGTTTGTGGAGGCGTATCAAAAGATCTTGATTTTGGCTGGACTGAGCTGCAGCCGTGGCTTAAGTGTATTGAAAACTACCTCTGGTCATGTTCACTGCAGCCCCATCAGAACTACTACTCTGTCACCATTTAGCTGAATGTGTGTCTGAGGTTGTCTAACACTTGTCACTACTCACTGCTTGATGAATCTCGCCTCGCATTTTCACTGTGTGTTGCACTTACATGGTTAACTTTCTGGCGGGATCTGTGTTGTTTAGCATTGTGTCTGTGTGCTGCTCCTGTTTTGGTTTTGATCGACACTGCTTTGCAAAGTGATTTTGTTTCCCACAAGCTTTGCACACTTTTCCTCTTGCCGGACAGTCTCCAGTATGTGTGTATTTGCCTCTATTGGTTGTTTGATCTAAACCTTTCTGTGCACTTGTTGTGTGCCTCTGATGCACCGTATTGACTACAGCAGCTGAGCCCTGTTCTTTGCCTGTTGCCTGGATTTCAGATAGTTCCAGCGATCTCCTGTGACCGAGAGGGGCGGTTACAGTCATGTCAGGCTCTCTCAGGGCTCTTCTGTGCATGTGACGTGGTGAGGTTGGACCCAGGTGCAGAGAAGAGACCAGACAAGGAATCAGTGGTTAAGGATAAACATACCACTTTACTGAGAAACGGTAGTCGCAGGATCACAGTGCACTTGAAAAACAACAAACACTATGTCTCAAACTCACTCAGGACGCAAACGTGCCCAGTAAACAATTTAAGCTTATGCAAAGGACCACAGAAAACACACCTCTTTTTTAACAGGGACACAATCATGAAATAATAAGACACACCTGAGTCCAGTAAAAGTCTCTTGGGTGGTGCCAGGAGGAACCACGACAGCGCCGCCTGGACGAGGTACAGCTCTGAATCAATTGTTCTTTCATCTCCATGTCAATGTCTGCAAACTCAAAGTTATTTGCTAACATGCAAAGTCTGGTGTGGTAAGTATCTAGGCTCTCGCCTACTTCTTGATCCTGACTCACCGTTCCATTACAATACACATAAGAGTCATTGGACGAAGTCGTCTTATGTAAGGAGGAGGTTTGTTAAGAGCCCCGACGCTCGGTCTGAACATTAACATGCATTCCTTGCAGTACGGTTTTGGAAGAACCCGATCTTTCATACCAGCGAGAAATTATTTTCAAATAACAAAAGGTTAAATTGATACACCTTTATAGGGTTAGTGTTCCCACACGACAATATCTCCATGTTACAGCGCGTGTTTACGGAAAACAGATGGAAGACAGAATCGACGACCTGTGCTAATTAGCTATCTGTGTCTCCTAACACCTGTGTGTGTGTAAACGGAAGATGGATGCCTCAAACGTGCTGCTACTGAAAAATATTGTTGGCTGCAATTGTTTTAAAACCAGTTATATTTGATTTATTTTTATTTCACCTTTTAAAGTGAAATAAAGTTCTCATTTCCAACTGCGACCTAGCCAGTTAACATGAACTCAATTTTGCACTTGTGAAAATATTTTGACATGATGGGTCCCATCATGTTGCTCAGTTGGTAGGTGCTTGCAACAGTATGGTGCTTGCAACATCAAGGTTGGGGGTTCAATTCCCACTGGGGACCAATACGAAAACGCATGAAAATGTATGCAATCACTATTGTAAGTCGCTCTGGATAAGAGTGTTTACGAAAATGTGAAAGTAGGAAGATTTATGTTTCCAGAACCATACCGCAATTGAGAATCGATTCACTTTTATATGGAGTTTTTGGCTGTTTTGGCTTCTAGAGCCAAACAGAACATGTAAGGTCCTTAGACTATAAGGATTAACGTTAGGTTCCTTTAGTCCATTATTGGACTTCTTGCCCTGCTGCCGAGTGGCTTTACTTACTATATTGATACTGAACGTTCTTTTTCAGTTTTATGTCTGCATACTTATCTGCCTCTACCGCGAACGTGTCGCAAATGTCATGCGCTCGTTCTCTTTTTTAAGTGCAACAGCAGTGCTTTCAGCCTAGCATTGCCGCTATGGTGTAAAGTTCGAATATCTGCACCCATTTATTCCAACGTGTCCCGACGGAACTAGGGTCACTTTCAGTTTCAAACTGTGCGATTGCTGGCGCCATTTCAATGTCCTTTTAGCTAGCTACCAGCTTGCAAGCGTTAGCGTGCTAGCCTAGCTTGCTAATCACGAGTGAAAATCCTTTACTTTTCTTGCTTGTAATCCATCTCGTTTTTAATCCTCGTCGCCATGGTAATACTCCATATGCATGAATAATAAAGTAATGTCCAGACACAGTTCAGTTGATGGTCGTTTATCTAGAAGCGTTGCATGGTTGACACACACATGTTCAGTGGTTGACTGACAACCATAACCTGTAGTGCTATGGCTCTGCCACGAGGTGTCCTATTACACTAGTGTAGTCGTAAACAATGTAATCAATGTTACTGCACTGTCGGACCTAGAAAATGACATGTATGTGTGCCTGTGTGCGCGTATTCCAACTCAATGTGTTTGTGTGCATACGTGTGTGTGTGTGTGTGTGCATGCTCGCCTGAGTGTGTCTGCACGCCCGTGCGTATGGGCAAGTGAGGTGCCAGTCAGCAGGTGCCCTGGCTGGCGGTTGTCAACGGGGCCTATCACGTTGCCATGAACACAGTTGTGCCCCTGCTTACCCACTGTTCCCTTGGGGACCTCAATGTCCCCCTGTGACCTGCCCCATCACTCTCTGTCTGTCAGCTGTTCTCTCTCTCTCTCCCTCCCTCCCGCTGTCGCTCTTGCTCTCGCTCTCAATTCAATTCAAAGGGCTTTATTGGCATGGGAAACATATGTTTTCATTGCCAAGTGAAGTAGATAATAAACAACAGTGAAGTAAACAATAATATATCCCTCTCCGCCTGCTGTTAACTGCGGTTCTGTCTCTCTCTTGATTTATCATGCCTCTCCCTCTTATCTCTTTCCTTTTCCCCCTCTTCCTCCATCTTTCTCTCTCACTTGTCCATCTCTCCCTCCCCACGTCAATATTCCTCTTCCCATCTCTCACAAAGATAAGACCATGTTTGGATTTCAAATCAGTAGTACACGTTTATTGAAGGATAAAGTCATATTTATGTCCTTGTGGCAGTGAAGGGCCATTGGCTAAGTAGAGAAGATGTCCAGCGACTGTGTCAGTAGAGCACGTTGGGTGTCTAGAGGGACACAGTCTACGAACGCTCTAGATACGGAACCCGTACAATACCAGACTTTGCCAATTCATAGAGAAAGGAGAATACATTGAGTCCAATGGAGCCTCTTTTCACTGACCTAACTTTATCTATATATATATTTTGCATACCTGCCCATAGCCTCTCAGAGGTCCTGTCCCAAATGGGACCCTATCCCCTAGTGCACTACTTTTGGGGCCCATAGGGCTCTGGTCAAAAGTAGTGCACTTTAAAGGGAATAGGGTTTTGTTTGGCACATGGCCTTTGAGAGGCTATGGGCTGATATGTCTGTGGAGTAAGACAAAGACAGACGTATAGAGCACTTGAAAGAAACTTGAATGAAATAGTTAGGTCAGCTAAAAGAGACTTCATTGGTCTCAATGTATTCTCCTTTTCTGTAAACTGGCAAACGTCTGGAATTCTACTGGTTCAGTATTTAGAGAATGTAAAGACTGTCCCTCAAGACACTCTGTGTTCTGCTGACACAGTTTGCTGTGCCTTTTCTGTATTTAATGAATGTCCCTTCGTTGCCACAATGATACTAATATTACTTTACCTTACAAAAACATATACTATAGTGCAGTTTGTATAGTGCAGTTTGATTAGTGCAGTTTAAAGCGATTTTTACAGTTAACAACTGTAGCTATTTCACATGCTGATATTGACTTTGGTTTTACTGAGTTATCATTGGCTAGAACTCGAATTGCTAGGGGGCTGGCCCACGTGGAGGAAAATGTAGGGAAAATGGCGCAGCAGAGCTTTCAAACTAGGGATTTCGTGGCTAATCGAGGTAAGACAGTAATTCTACTAATACATTATTCATGTATGAATTACACATGATACATCCAGCCCAAAGAGGGATGTTGAAAAAATACCTAATAATCTCCAAAGTTCTGGAGCATGCCTTTAAAGGAAAAATACACCCAAAACCACAAATTCCTATAATTTACAGTGTTAAGTAACACTATGAGAACAACACGTTTTGTTTTTCAAGTCAAGTTTTTATCACATACACAAGTACAGTGAAAGGCCTTTCTTGCTTGCTCTATCCCAACAATGCAGTAGTAATCAATATCAGTAGTACTATATTTTTTGTTATTAAAAAAATTAAGTAGAACAAAAACACACAAGAAATGTTAATAAGAACATGCAAAAGTAAGTAAGCTACAGTTGAAGTTGGAAGTTTACATACTCCTTAGCCAAATACATTTAAACTCAGTTTTTCACAATTCCTGACATTTAATCCTAGTAAAAATTCCATGTCTTAGGTCAGTTAGGATCACCACTTTGTTTTATGCATGGGAAAATGTCAGAATAACAGTAGAGAGAATGATTTATTTCTTTCCCACAATAAGTTGGGTGAATTTTGGCCCATTCCTCCTGACAGAGCTGGTGTAACTGAGTCAGGTTTGTAGGCCTCCTTGCTCGCACACGCTTTTTCAGTTCTGCCCCCAAATTTTCGAAAGGATTGAGGTCAGGGCTTTGTGATGGTCACTCCAACACCTTGATTTTGTTGTCCTTAAGCCATTTTGCCATAACTTTGGAAGTATGCTTGGGGTCATTGTCCATTTGTAAGACCCATTTGCGACCAAGTTTTAACTTCCTGACTGATGTCTTGAGATGTTGCTCATGATGCCATCTATTTTGTGAAGTGCACCAGTCCCTCCTGCAGCAAAGCACTCCCACAACGTGATGCTGCCACCCCCGTGCTTCGCGGGTGGGATGGTGTTCTCCGGCTTGCAAGCCTCCTCCTCCAGATCAGGAACACCCTCCAGGAGGCAGGCGTATCTGTGTCAAAGGTCAACAATCAAGAGAAGACTTCACCAGAGTAAATACAGAGGGTTTACCACAAGATATAAACCATTAGTAAGACTCAAAAACAGGAAGACCAGATTAGAGTTTGGCAAAAGAAAAACATCTAAAAAAGCATGTACAGTGAATTCTGAAGTGTTTAGGGCTATATTATGATCTGCTCAGATTCAGCCAAATGCATGAACTCATTGGACGGCGCTTCACAGTGCAGATGGACAATGCCCTGAAGCGTACTGAGAAAACAACCCAATACTTTTTTAAGGCAAATAAGTGGAATGTTCTGCAATGGCCAAGTAAATCACCTTACCTGAATCCAATTGAGCATTTCACTTGCTGAAGGCAAAACACCCCAAGAACAAGCAGGAACTGAAGACAGCTGCAGTAAAGGCCTGGCAGAGCATCACCGGGGAAGAAACCCAGCATCTGGTGATGTCTATGGGTTCAAGACTTCAGGCAGTCATTGAGTGGAAAGGATTTGCAACCAAGTATTAAAACTCACAATTTAATTTATGATTGTTAGTTTGTCCAATTACTTTTGAGCCCTTAGAACTGGGGGGCTTTGTATAAAAATGGTTGTAATTCCTGCACGTTCATACAATAATTTTGACAAAACCCTTAAATTAAAGATGAAAGTCTACACTTAAAGCACATCTTGATTGTTCTGTTTCAAATCTATTGTGGTGGCGTACAGAGCCAAAATGATGCAAATTGTGTCACTGTTCAAGTACTTATGGACCCGACTGTATAGGGGTAATGTGACTAGACATCAGAATATATGATAAACAGAGAAGCAGCAGCTTGTGTGTGTGTGTGTGTGTTTAGAGTCAACATGAATGTGTGTGTGTGTGTTTAGAGTCAACATGAATGTGTGTGGGTGTTATGTTAATGTGAACAAATTGTGTGTTTGTTTGAGTGTGTGTTGGTGTTTCAGTGTGAGTGAGTATGTAGAGTGTGCATAGAGTCAGAGGAAAAAAAACAACAAATAAAACAGAAGGGTAAATGCACATAGTCTGTGTAGCCATTTTGTTAGCTATGTAGCAGTGTTATGGCTTGGGGATAGAAGCTGTTCAGGAGCCAGTTGGTGTCAGAGTTGTTGGTACGGTACCGGTTGCCATGCGGAAGCAGAGAGAACATTCTATGGCTTTGGGTGGCTGGAGTCTTAAGTAGACTGCAAAACCCACAATGCAATAGCTAGCAAAGGTAGCAAACAATAATACCAAAGACAATATCAGCATGTGAAGTAGCTATAGTAGTTAACTGTAAAATCTCCTTAACAAACTGCACTATCAATTTAGGAGTTTACAATCTCAACATATTCAACCTGCAAACCTGGTCTTATAGACTAGACGTAACATTTATTTTTTTATTTCACCTTTATTTAACCAGGTAGGCCAGTTGAGAACAAGTTCTCATTTACAACTGCGACCTGGCCAAGATAAAGCCAAGCAGTGCGACAAAACAACAACATAGTAAATGTAAATCCGAGAAACTCAAATGGATATGATATGTTACGTTTGGTATGGTTACACAAGACAGATGGTTATTTAAGGCAACAAAAATAAAGTAGGCTGGTTGGTCGTATTACAACGCGAATGTCTAGCAACCCAAAAGTTGCGAGTTTGAATCTTATCACTGACAACTTTAGCATTTTAGCTAACTACCAACTTTTCAACTACTTAGCATGTTAGCAAAGAAATGAATACATACCATACGAAACGTAACATATCACACTAAATGGAGAATCTCAGATTTACGTACAGACTAATATGAATACGAATGCTTTGAGACCAGATTGAGCATTGTGATAATAATTCATAGAAAGATGACTTTTAGATCGTGAAAATGTCTATCGTCAGATGTCAGGATTGGCCAATGTCATAACGCATGATGTTATATTCTCGCTCAAATAAACCATTGATTGTCTTTTTGCGATAATCCCGACCTCGAGAAATTTGTCATTTAACAGAGGTTCACATTTCTCCTATTTTTCTGATTCAGTCTGTGGTGTTTAGCTTAGCGCTGTTACGAACTTAAGACGTCGATCTGCAGGTGCTGGAAAGGGTTAGGCTTAGGGGAAAGGTAACATGCTTAGTTGCAAAGTAGCAAAAAAGTAGTAAGTAGTTGAAAAGGTGCTAAAATGCTAAATTTGTCAGTGACGGAATTTGAATCCGCAACCTTTGGGTTGCTAGACGTTCACGTTATATGCCAACCAGCCACCCACTCGAGTTTTTGACTTAAGTAACCATCTGTCTTATGTAACCACACCAAACGTAACATATCGTACTAATTTGAGTGTTTCGGATTTACGTTTACATTTTAGCACCTTTTCAACTACTTACTACTTTTTCGCTACTTTGCAACTAAGCATGTTACCTTTCCCCTAATCCAGTCTATGATACAAGGCTATGTCATACCGGCTGTATTTCTGCCTGTGTGAGTTCAGATACACATGAAAAACATTAAATGACCCCAGGAATCGATAGAACATTGCTCAGAGATGCACAAATACGATATAACATTCAAAATGGGTGAATCTTCCTCACAGCAGGAAAATAATCCAGCAGCCACAGGAAATGTGAATAATTGAGTGGATTCATCCTACATTTTAGTAGGAATGAATCCCTTTTTCATGAGGTTTTTTTCTTTTTTGAATTTGACGCCTTTTTCTCCCCAATTTCGTGGTATCCAATTGTTTTTAGTAGCTACTATCTTGTCTCATCGCTACAACTCCCGTATGGGCTCGGGAGAGACGAAGGTTACACAACCCGTCCTCCGATACACAACCCAACCAAGCCGCACTGCTTCTTAACACAGGCCCAACCAAGCCGCACTGCTTCTTAACACAGCGCGCATCCAACCCGGAAGCCAGCCGCACCAATGTGTCGGAGAAAACACCATGCACCTGGCAACCTTGGTTAGCTCACACCCGGCCCGCCACAGGAGTCGCTGGTGCGCAATGAGACAAGGACATCCCTACCGGCCAAGCCTAACGATGCCAATTGTGCGTTGCCCCACAGACCTCCCGGTCGCAAACCCAGAGTCTCTGATGACACAGCTGGCGCTGCAGTACAGCGCCCTTAACCACTGCACCACCCAGGAGGCCCAAGTCTCTCTCTTTCCACCCATCACTAAGTCCACTCATTCCCTTTCTCATTCATTCAGCTCAACATGTTGGAATGCTGATCCATCCTTCCCACTGGCTTTTCACACAGTGTTCCTTCTGTACACATTTCTCTTTTCTTATTTTTTGTGCTCTCTCTCTCTCTGCCTGTTACTGTGACTATTCCTCTTGTGCTTCATTTTCCTATGGTTTTCCCTCTCTCCTTTCTCTCCCACCCATCTCTCCCTTTCCTCCCTCTCTCCTCTCCCCCTCTGTCCAGTGTGTACGTCTCGCTGTCAGAAGTTCCTGATCTCGCGTGTGGGCGAGGACTGGATCTTTCTCATCCTACTGGGTCTGGTCATGGCCCTGGTCAGCTGGGTGATGGACTATGCTATCGCCTTTTGTCAGCAAGGTGAGAGAGAGGGATGAAGTGGGAGAGAGAGAGAGATATATTCTCGGGTGTAGTCATGGCCCTGGTCAGAGTGGTCAGCTAAGTGATGGACTAGGCCATAGCCTAGGCTCTAAGGGTATGGAAGGAGAGAGAGAATGGGACAGAGGGAGGGAGAAAGAAAGAACGGAACAGAGGGAGGGAGAAAGAGAGAACGGGACAGAGGGAGGGAGAAAGAGAGAACGGGACAGAGGGAGGGAGAAAGAGAGAACGGGACAGAGGGAGGGAGAAAGAGAGAACGGGACAGAGGGAGGGAGAAAGAGAGAACGGGACAGAGGGAGGGAGAAAGAGAGAACGGGACAGAGGGAGGGAGAGAAAGAGAGAACGGGACAGAGGGAGGGAGAAAGAGAGAACGGGACAGAGGGAGGGAGAAAGAGAGAACGGGACAGAGGGAGGGAGAAAGAGAGAACGGGACAGAGGGAGGGAGAAAGAGAGAACGGGACAGAGGGAGGGAGAAAGAGAGAACGGAACAGAGGGAGGGAGAAAGAGAGAACGGGACAGAGGGAGGGAGAAAGAGAGAACGGGACAGAGGGGAGAGAAAGAGAGAACGGGACAGAGGGAGGGAGAAAGAGAGAACGGGACAGAGGGAGGGAGAAAGAGAGAACGGGACAGAGGGAGGGAGAAAGAGAGAACGGGACAGAGGGAGGGAGAAAGGGAGAACGGAACAGAGGGAGGGAGAAAGGGAGAACGGAACAGAGGGAGGGAGAAAGAGAGAACGGAACAGAGGGAGGGAGAAAGGGAGAACGGGACAGAGGGAGGGAGAAAGGGAGAACGGGACAGAGGGAGGGAGAAAGGGAGAACGGGACAGAGGGAGGGAGAAAGGGAGAACGGGACAGAGGGAGGGAGAAAGGGAGAACGGGACAGAGGGAGGGAGAAAGAGAGAACGGAACAGAGGGAGGGAGAAAGGGAGAACGGAACAGAGGGAGGGAGAAAGAGAGAACGGAACAGAGGGAGGGAGAAAGAAAGAACGGGACAGAGGGAGGGAGAAAGGAGAGAACGGGACAGAGGGAGGGAGAAAGAAAGAACGGGACAGAGGGAGGGAGAAAGAGAGAACGGAACAGAGGGAGGGAGAAAGAGAGAACGGAACAGAGGGAGGGAGAGAAAAGAAAGAACGGAACAGAGGGAGGGAGAAAGAAGAGAACGGGACGGAGGGAGGGAGAAAGAAAGAACGGGACAGAGGAGGGAGGGAGAAAGAAAGAACGGGATGGAGGGAGGGAGAAAGAGAGAACGGGACAGAGGGAGGGAGAAAGAGAGAACGGGACAGAGGGAGGGAGAAAGAAAGAACGGGATGGAGGGAGGGAGAAAGAGAGAAAGGTAGCTGGCGTGAGAGCGAGGGAGATATTCCGAGCCCCCCTAGTGTAAAAAAACGTTTATTTCATTGGTTTAATGTATCTCTGTGTCTGTGCAGCTCAGAAGTGGATGTACGGGGGACTGGACAGTAACATGCTCCTGCAGTACCTGGCATGGGTCACCTACCCAGTGGTGCTCATCACTTTCTCAGCAGGGTTCACACAGATACTGTCCCCACAGGCTGTGGGTAAGAGACACACCCACGCTCAAGTGTGACACACACACATACACACACACGCAATTACATGAATGGGCGTGCAGACACACACACACACACACACATACACACATGTACTCTCTCATTCAATTTCACCTCACACCTAAATTCATTGCTAATCATGCACACTCATATATGTAAATACCTCATTTCCATACAGAATGAAACACTGTGCATGATTGTTTAAAGGTCACAGATGTATGGAGTGGACTCCGTTCACAAGAGTAGTTGGCAAAGGTTATACAACTTCAGGACATCCTTGACTATATCCTTGAAACCGCTAGTACTGACAGCCTTGAATACATACATAATCTTGAAGTTGATGCATGAATATACCTTTTACTCCCCTTCCTTCTCTCTCCCTCCTCCCTCCCCCTCCTCCGGCCCTCTCCTCTCCCACCTCTGCTCTTCCTCCTTTCTCTTCTCTTCTTTCTCAGGTTCGGGTATCCCAGAGATGAAAACCATTCTGAGAGGCGTAGTGCTGAAGGAATATCTCACCTTTAAAACCTTTGTGGCCAAAGTTATTGGGCTGACCTGTGCTCTGGGCAGTGGCATGCCCCTGGGAAAGGAGGTGGGAAACCCCTAGTGGACTGTTACAGAATGAAAGGGATATGTTTGAAATTCCTGCGTTCGTGTTTATCAAGCATCTCAGAGTAGAAGTGCTGATCTAGGAACGGTTTTGCCTTTAGATCATAATGAATAAGGTTATGGACACGGGGCGACCTGATCCTAGATCAGAAGTCCTACTCTGAGAGGCTTTATGAATACGGGCCCTGATCTGAAATGTGTTTAGTTCTGGCTTTTCTTTCTCCCTTTCCCCCTCCCTCATCCTATAAACCCCTACCCCTCCATCTCTCTCTTTCTCTCTCTCTCTCTCCTCCGATCACTCTCTCAGGGCCCATTCGTTCATGTGGCCAGTCTCTGTGCAGCCCTCCTGAGCAAGTTCTTGGCTGCCTTGTTTGGTGGACTCTACAAGGTGAGAGACCCCCCCACCCCACACACATACACATACCCACACACACACACACACACACACATACACACACACACCTAACCTTTAACCCTTCACACACGCTTACTCCCACTCAATTTGGTTTAGTATCTGTGTGGTGCCTGTCTGACCAGCCTGCCACCCCTCCAGGACCCACTCTCACCTCCACTCACCTGAGTCCAACCCTGGGCTCCAGTCTGGCTCCTGTCTATGGTTCTCAGTCTGCCAAGAGATTACTTTCTCTGCCATACACCACCCAAGACTTGGAGGAAGAGGAGGGAAAGGAGGAGGAGGAGAACAAGGAGAGGGAGGGAAAGGGAGATGAAGGAAGAAAGTGTCAAGTCAGCAAGAGTCAAATAAGACTGTCTGCTTTATAGAGCTTCCATATTGATCGGTGTCAGCGCTCAATCCATTTGAACCCAGTCACTATAAGAGATTGCATATACTTTCCGTCCAAAAAAAAACAACGCAATGACGCATCAAAGAGAATATCCCAGAAGATTTTGGTCTCTGCTTTTCTTCTTTTGAACTCTTAGGTACTCACTCAGATTTCTGTCTTTTCCCACTTACTGCTTAAGGAAGAGCCCTTTGAGGGAAACAAGGTACGAGTGCACGTGTGTCTGAGTATGTGCACATCTCAGAGTTTCCACGTTTCATGTACACATGTTGGAGCGTCATGTGAGCATCATTCCATTTCTAATCAAGGGTTCCTATTATATTCTATGTGAATGACACATGACATCTCCCTTGACTTCATGTTAGTCTGTTCATTCTAGAATTCCTCTCTGTGACTCCATTGTAATTCCAATGCCCTAGGCCTTCCTCTTTACCAGAAATGTGTATATGTGTATGTGTGTTTACGTGTGTGTGTGTGTGTGTGTGTGTGTGTGTGTGTGTGTGTGTGTGTGTGTGTGTGTGTGTGTGTGTGTGTGTGTGTGTGTGTGTGTGTGTGTGTGTGTGTGTTTGTGTGTGTGTGTGTGTGTGTGTGTGTGTGTGTGTACTATGGGTGCTTGCACATACGTGTGTGTGTGTTCCTATTCCTACAGAATGAGCTGAGGAACACTGAGATGCTATCAGCAGCGTGTGCAGTGGGGGTAGGCTGCTGCTTCGCTGCCCCCATTGGAGGTAATTAGAATATACTTTGGGTGAGAAATACAATAAGTGAAAGAATGGTGTTACTGCAAAAATGTGTGTGTGTGTTGCAGGTGTGCTCTTCAGCATTGAGGTAACGTCTACGTTCTTTGCGGTGAGGAACTACTGGAGGGGCTTCTTCGCTGCCACCTTCAGCGCCTTCATCTTCAGAGTATTGGCTGTGTGGAACCAGGACGAAGGTGAGGAGGTGTGTGTGAGTGTGTGTAAGGGGAAGGGCTTTGGGTCTACGTCACTGAGTCAATAGTTAGTCGGTGGTGACTCATGTTATTCCTCCCTATTTCTCTTTCTCTCTCTTCTCTCTATGTCTTTCACTCAGAGACCATCACAGCCCTCTTTAAGACACGTTTCCGCCTGGACTTCCCCTTTGACCTCCAGGAGCTGCCAGCCTTTGCCATCCTGGGGTACGGTTTCTGACTCCTCATTCTGATCACTTCAATGGCTATTGGCTTCAATGACTATTGGCTATTGACTATTGGCTTCAATGGCTGTTGGCTTCAATGGCTATTGGCTATTGGCTTCAATGGCTATTGAACTAGAATGGTGTGTGACACTGTCCCCTCTCCTCCTCAGGATTGCGTGTGGTTTTGGTGGGGCTCTCTTTGTCTACCTGAACAGACTGATAGTAGAGTGTATGAGGAAACAGAAGACAATCAACAAGTTCCTGCTCAGGAAGTGAGTCTAACACACACACGCACACACACACACACACAACTTCATACACTGCTACACACACCAAACACACACACACAGCGCCGGCTCACCCTTTACGTGGACCACACACTGCGCCTTGGCGGCCCAGACAAAAATAAAAAATATTTGTACAAATTTGAGAGAGAGTTTGAAAGAAAACACTTTTGAGAGTTGGAATTCTATAATACAGAAGGTGCAGCACGACTACAAATAAACTAACGTTCTCTCAAGTCATGTTTTGGACCCAAGGGTTATGAGGTGTGAGGCCCCCAATCATATTTCACTTTGGGCCCCCAAAAGGCTAAAGCCCTGAGTTCTTTCGTACATGAACAGCAGTGTATTATAGTGAAGATAAACACTGTAAAACAGGATGGGAGCACCTGAGCAACACCCACTTTTTTCAACCAGAAAATGATCATGATCCTTTTGGGTAATTTGTTATTTTCAATGATTAGTCATGTTTTGAGCTAGTAGGTGTGTCAATGTTATAAATGATATAATAAGGAAGAGATTGCATTTTGCGTCCAGGTCACCTCAAGATGAATGGCTTTGACCACTGGAATGTTTTACTTCCTTCCGCACACCACTGTTTTAGTTCAGGGCCGTTAGGAAGCACTACCGTAGTTGCACCACTGTTTTAGTTCAGGGCCGTTAGAAAGCACTACCGTAGTTGCACCACTGTTTTAGTTCAGGGCCGTTAGAAAGCACTACCATAGTTGCACCACTGGTGTATAAAAGGCACCTGCAAAATATATATTTTTTAATCTATTTTGTTGTGGTTTTTTATGTTGTTTCATGTCCGACGGTGTTGGTCACATGGTGTTGTTACATATCATTTGAGAAGTGCTCACCGTGAACAAATTCAATTTGTAATTTCACTTTTCCTGTAAGAGCCATGATGAACATGGCTCGGACATGTCTTGGCTGTATTGCAGCCTCTGACTCTGCCTTCCATCAGCCTACTAAAGGTTGCACCTTTGCAGACAACTGCATGTCCGGTAGGGACCTCGCAATAGAGAAATAATCAGTAGGTCTAATATTACGTGATTAAATCTGTGGGGGGAAGAAAAACAAAATCCTCCCCAAACCGTGTAGAGGCATTTAACACCATTCTGCACTTTGCCATCCATTTCCCAACATCAATCGGTTAAATGACATTGTTAAAACATTTTCATTCAGTTACAAAAGTAACAGTCCTGGGTGAGCCCACCGTGGCCGCTTTGAGGTTACAATGTAGCCAATATGTATGCTCTAAATGGAAAAGCACAGGATCATTTGTTTTGTCGATAAAAACAAACAGCTCTGCTTGGCTTGGTAAGGAACAGATCGAAATTCACCGGGGGGGAGGGGCTGGTCCAACTCAAGATGTCATAAAAAAATGATGCACCCCCTTCCCAAAGTAAAATATTTCCACATATAAATAAATGTAACACCCTCCCCCCTCATAGAATGAACTCAAAATAATGTTTACGACCACAAGTAACAATAACTGTAGCAACCCTGTGTTTATAAATATGGATATTTTTATGGGTACAGTCGCAGGGCTATGAGCTCACTCTCCCTGCTTGTTTCATTACACAACGATCAGCCGGCTGCAGACAATGATCAGCTAGGGGGAAATCAGATTTTTTACATTTGGATGCCATATTTATAATTATATAAAATATATGCAACAAATTCTCCACCAACAGGTTTCTGTGCCAATGCACCACACAACCAATTAACAAAGCGTACTGACTTCGGCACTTCAATATCATAGCTTGCGTTTTCAACAACACAATAAATAGACTATTTCAATCTTGACAAACAGAAAACACATCCCTCCCTACTTTGTAGGCCTACCCAGTATAGAAGGTGTCACGCCCTAACCGTAGAGAGCTTTATATGTCTCTATTTTGGGTTGGTCAGGGTGTGATTTGGGTGGGCATTCTATGTCCCTTTTTCTATGATTTGTATTTCTGTGTGTTTGGCCGGGTGTGGTTCTCAATCAGAGGCAGCTGTCTATCGTTGTCTCTGATTGAGAACCATACTTAGGTAGCCTTTTTCTCCACCTGTATTTGTGGGTAGTTTTCCATGTATAGTTGCCTGTGAGCACTATGTTGGCGTCACGGTTTTGTTTGATGTTTATTGTTTTGTTGGAGACATCTTATAATAAAGAAGTATGTGCGCTCACCACGCTGCACCTTGGTCTAGTCAATATGACGACTGTGACAGAAGGCTTGGCTTGACAATCTCTGAATGTCATTCAACTTTTTGATGTTTTGTAACAGATGTCTCTTTCCATTCATCAATTGGCCGCTGCACAGTTTGGATTGATTGCTTTTATTTGTACACAAAGATTTATACACAAAGATTTTTTCAAGTGACAGGGATTGCACAATAAAGTCGGGGGCGTATTATTTCTATTGTGGCAATGACATAGATACAGACACATCCCAAAGATGGAGACTAAAACATGCTCAACCTTCAGATGAGTATGAGGGGGGAGTTTAAAATACAATTCTTAAAAGCTTGTTTGGCCGGTAGATCATTTTTTAGATGTTAGGAACTGCTGGTGAACCATGATGTGCAGGCATAATCATAGTGACACTGGACTAGTGCACTTGCCATAGTCTTTAGGGTGTATATAGCTAGGTTCCCATCCAATTGGCGACAGATTTCACGTGAATGACCTAAAATCTTCACAAAAACAATATGCAATTTCTGTGCTGGATAACATGACAGGCAACATTTTAATTGACCGGACATTTGAGAAATTCCTTGGACATCCATATGCATTCAGATCCAACCTGGCGCAGCCAGCGGCATCAATATAGGGCGGCAGGGTAGCCTAGTGGTTAGAGCGTTGGACTAGTAACCGGAAGGTTGCGAGTTCAAACCCCCGAGCTGACAAGGTACTAATCTGTCGTTCTGCCCCTGAACAGGCAGTTAACCCATTCTTAACTGACTTGCCTGGTTAAATAAAGGCTGTCATTGAAAATAAGAATTTGTTCTTAACTGACTTGCCTGGTTAAATAAAGGTAAAATAAATAAAAAATAAACGAGGGCTGTTGGCCACATTTAAGTGTCCTTTAAAACAGCCTTTATCAAATTACGAAAACACTATTCCTTGTGTTTCCATGTGTAGCATATGCAACTTTTTTATCCAATTTTTTTTTTCTTTAGGTACTTTTCGAAAACAATAATTGTCCACCTCGCGGTTCAGCTGTCAAATATTTGAGCATTAAATGTATTAGGGCATTGTATGCAAAGGCTTAGGTGTCCACGGTATGATCATAGTTTAATAGGCTATATATGTCTTCACTGTTGACGTTGAGACTGGTGTTTTGCGGGTACAATTTAATGAAGCTGCCAGTTGAGGAAATTTGCTTTTCTTTCAAAAACAAGGGCATTTCCAAGTGACCCCAAACTTTTGAACGGTAGAGTATAAATATATAAAGGATGAGAAGCTTAGGCCTAATCCCAGAGAGATACAACACCGACATGCATTTCTTCATGTCAGATGGCTACTACTCTACAGATATAGACGTACAGAAGGAGGGTAATTTGTACATTTTAGATCCAAATATTTATATTGTTATTTTATAGGCATGAAACAGTCTTCCTCACCTCAAGTTCAACTGTCGGAGTCAGTTGGAGCGCCCGGGGAGCACTGCCTTCAGAAGAAGAGAGAATGTAACCCCACCACCCCAAAGCAACAACAAAAACGTTTGACAACCCTCCCCTATTTTGGACCACACTTCCCCCACAGTACATTTTGATCTGTGCCGAAGTAGTATCGCCAAAATAAGCCATTTCTAATATGTATGCTGCTAAAACAAGTTCATTTGAAACATTTTCATGGTGACATTGCTTCAGCGCCCCCCAAAAAATATGAATGTGCTTGCTGGGAATACAATTGTTCTATTCCTCATACTTTTTCTTCACGATTTGTTGTCAAATATGTAGCCTACTCCCTGTGGTTGTTGTTCAAAAACAATGTTAGTAGCCTAGTCCTGTAACTGCAGGCTACAGATTGGTTCAAATGTAAAAACCCTTTTTTCTCTTACACCTCTGGATCTAAGCCTTTTTTTCATTTTCCGCATACAATGACATACCCAAATCTAACTGCCTGTAGATCAGGACCTGAAGCAAGGATATGCATATTCTTGATACCATTTGAAAGGAAACACTGAAGTTTGTGGAAATGTGTAGGAGAATATAACACACTCAATCTGTTAAAAGATAATACAAACAAAAAAACATGAGTTTTCTATATTTTTTATTTTTATGATATTTGAAATGCATGAGAAAGGCCGTAATATAATATTGCAGTTTAGGCTCAGTTTAGATGTTGGCCACTAGATGGCAGCAGTGTGTGTGCAAAGTTTCAGATTGATCCAGTAAAGCATTGCAATACTGCACAATATTTTGTATTAAGTCTACCCAAGTGTGCCAAATTGGTCAATTGATACATTTTCAAGTACATAACTATAGAGAACATACAAAAATGATATGATAATACAAAATTAAAGTTTACACACTCCCAGGAATGTCATACTGTACATGATGGATTATTAGCTTATACACATCTAGATGGCCGGGCGGGGAGGGTGTGGAGCCAGAGACAGCAGAGGTTCAAACTGTAGAACCCAGTTCCTACATTTGAATATAAAAATGTATTTTATCAAACAAACTATACTACATTCTATCTCTGGGACCTTCAGGATGACAAACCAGAGCAAGATTATTGAATCCAAGTACATTATTTACCTTCAGAGGTGAATGCATCAAATCAGTTGTTGTGATAAAAGTTCTTGGTTGTTGTGCACTTTTTATATGGGTAGACTATGTCCTGGAAAGTTTGTTGTTACTTATAATGTCATCCTAGTCACATTAGCGCATGTTAGCATCAACCGTCCCAGTATAAGGACACCGATCCCATAGAGACATGAAGGTCAGTCAATCCGGAAAATGTCAAGAACTTTGAAAGTTTCTTCAAGTCCAGTCGCAAAAACCATCAAGCGCTATAATGAAACTGGCTCTCATGAGGACCGCCACAGGAAAGGAAGACCCAAAGATTTTTGATTCCAACCGCCGTGCCTTTGTGAGACGCATAGTAGGTGAATGGATGATCTCTGCATGTGTGGTTCCCACCGTGAAGCATGGAGGAGGAGGTGTAATGGTGTGGGTGTGCTTTGCTGGTGACACTGTCAGTGATTTATTCTTGAATTCAAGGCACACCTAACCAGCATGGCTACCACAGCATTCTGCAGCAATACGCCATCCCATCTGGTTTGTGCTTAGTGGGATAATGCTCAACAGGACAATGGCCAAAAACACATATCCAGGCTGTGTAAGGGCTATTTAACCAAGAAGGAGATTGATGGAGTGCTGCATCAGATGACCTGGCCTCCACAATCACCCGACCTCAATCCAATTGAGATATGCTTGTGATGAGTTGGACCGCAGAGTGAAGGAAAAGCAGCCAACAAGTGCTCAGCATATGTGAGAACTCCTTCAAGACTGTTGGAAAAGCATTCCAGGTGAAGCTGGGTCATATTTGAACAGTTTGGGCTAGAGCAGTGGTCTCCAACCATTTATTTCATAAAGGCTACTTCATACAAAAAGCTACTCATGTACAGCCTGCATATTTTGTTATTGTGTAGTTCTAATTCGATCAATAGAAACAAAGAACAGCACCGCATGCATAATGTAATTGCATTCTGGTTCTTAAAACCACACAATTTGAACAGAAACCATTCTACAGTAGTCTTCAGAATGTTGCCTTTTTAATTAAAGTAATGATGGACTGTCGTTTCTCTTTGCTAATTTGAGCTGTTCTTGCCATAATATGGAATTGGTCTTTTACCAAATAGGGCTATCTTCTGTATACCACCCCTACCTTGTCACAACACAACTGATTGGCTCAAACGCATTAAGAAGGAAAAAAATTCCACAAATTAACAGGCACACCTGTTAATTGAAATGCATTCCAGGTGACCACCTCATTTAGCTGGTTGAGAGATGTCAAGAGTGTTCAAAGCTTCCATCAAGGCAAAGGGTGGCTACTTTGAAGAATCTCAAAGACAAATAAAAATGTATTTTATATAACACTTTTTAGGTTACTACATGATTCCATATGTGTTTTTTCATAGTTTTGATGTCTTCACTATTATTCTACAATGTAGAAAATAGTAAAAAATTAAGAAAAACCCTGGAATGAGTAGGTGTGTCCAAACTTTTGACTGGTAATATATATAGGGCTTTGAACAAGAACTGTCAACTTGAAAATGCAAACTTGAGTTCACATAAAAATAATATTGCAAACGTATTATTAATTTATCATAGCGGGACACACTCACTCACTCACTCACTCACTCACTCACTCACTCACTCACTCACTCACTCTAATGACCCACAGCTCCTCGCTCCATGTCAGACGTCTGGTGTATCCTGCTATGGTCACCTTGATCATCTCAACCCTCACCTTCCCCCCTGGGTTTGGACAGTTCATGGCTGGACAGGTCAGAAGTTACACTTTTTTATTTTTTATATCTGTGTCTGTGTATCTGTCAACCACAATGTGTATGATACATTTTTCTAAATATTAGACCAAAGATGCAATTCATTTGTCTAAAACACCTTCCTTCCTTGTCCCCTTCATAGTATCTGATATTAAGGATCAGTTCTGTGTTGTCTTCACCGATCCTATTCTGTTAGATCAGATAATGGAAGGAGATGAGGAAAGGAAACCATTTGAGACTATTACGATTGATACAGTATATCCCATGCCTAACAGTTCTGTCGCTCCTTGTCTCCTCAGCTGACGCAGCATGAGTCCCTGGTGGCGTTGTTGGACAACCGAACATGGTGTCGGCAGGGCGTTGCCGAGGAGTTTGACTACATCAGCCACTCCCACGCCTGGAAACACCCCCAGGTTAACGTCTTCATCACTCTCATCCTCTTCATCGTCATGAAGGTACGTGTTTATTGATTTGAGATCGAGAGAGTGGGTTTCTGTGTGGGCTTGGGATAGGTGAGGCTGATGTCGTTTGTTTTAATCATTTTTATTAAACCTTTATTCATCCAGGTGAGTCGATTAAGAACACATTCTTATTTACAGTGATGGCCTGTCTCGGTGTGAATCTGTGATTGTGTTGATGTCAAATGTTCTGCCCCAGTGTGTCTGTTTTCAGTTTCCTCTATTACGTCTCTATCTTTATCTCTCCTCAGTTCTGGATGTCTGCAGTAGCTACCACCATGCCTGTGCCATGTGGGGCCTTCATGCCAGTTTTCCTCATTGGTAAGTCACTTGCTGTGTGTGCGAATTTGTGTATTTAGCCATACACACTAAAAACACCTGTATGTACACTAATGCTTTATGTATGGGATGTGCAGGTGCGGCATTTGGACGTTTGGTAGGCGAGACCATGGCAATCATGTTCCCTGATGGCATCCATGCTGATGGCAGTGTCTATCCTATAGTGCCTGGCGGCTATGCTGTAGTGGGTGAGTACATCACAAGTTGCATTAAAACAAACCTGTTTTTTGCTTTCAAGGCCCCATTACAGCTCTAACGTGTTCACTTATGGCTGAATCCGAACCTGAGACGACTGAATTTAACCATAGGCCCCTCCATTTTGGCTCTCTCTGATGTGATTGAATCGGCAGGCGGTGCACGACTAGTTGCACGACTAGGCACCATTACGGCTCTTACATGTCCACTTATGCTTAAAACAAAACCTGATACTTCACCACAGGGTCTATCTTGGCTGTTTCTGTTCTCTGATGTGATTGAATCGGCAGGCGGTGCACGACTAGTTGCACGACTAGGCACCATTACGGCTCTTACATGTCCACTTATGCTTAAAACAAAGACCCTGTGGTGAAGTATCAGGTTATCTTGGCTGTTTCTGTTCTCTGATGTGATTGAAACTGCAGGCGGAACTCCACCAGTTGCACTAAAACCAACCCGTTTTTTCATCTTCAAGGCCTCATTACAGCTATTTTGTATCTACTTATGGGAGCCATCTTGGATCTTTCTGTTCTCTAACATGATTGAAAAATGCAGGAGGGTGTGATGCCGAAGCTATTTTCGTCAATTGTGCTACCTTATTGAATGTGACTGGTGAAAATATATTATGCTACGATAAAGCAGACAAGCAGATTAAGGATTGAAATAAAAAGTTAAATCATTTTCTGCTCTTCGTTGATCTGATAGATTATGTGGGCGGCAGGGTAGCCTAGTGGTTAGAGCGTTGGACTAATAACCGTAAGGTACAAGGTACAAATCTGTCGTTCTGCCCCTGAACAGGCAGTTAACCCACTGTTCCTAGGCCGTCATTGAAAATAAGAATTTTTCTTAACTGACTTGCCTAGTTAAATAAAGGTATAATTTAAATAAAATAAAAAATAGATTAGTAGAATTTTTTTAATTTATCCGTTATTTTACCAGGTAAGTTGACTGAGAACACGTTCTCATTTACAGCAACGACCTGGGGAATAGTTACAGGGGAGAGGAGGGGGTTGAATGAGCCAATTGTAAACTGGGGATTATTAGGTGACCGTGATGGTTTGAGGGCCAGTTTGGGAATTTAGCCAGGACACCGGGGTTAACACCCCTACTCTTACGATAAGTGCCACGGGATCTTTAATGACCTCAGAGTCAGGACACCCATTTAACGTCCCATCCGAAAGACGGCACCCTACACAGGGCAGTGTCCCCAATCACTGCCCTGGGGCATTGGGATATTTTTTAGACCCGAGGAAAGAGTGCCTCCTACTGGCCCTCCAACACCACTTCCAGCAGCATCTGGTGTCCCATCCAGGGACTGACCAGGACCAACATGTAAATGTAACTATTACAATCACATCGCTAGCTTGAGCTTTCATTTGTTTTGTTGTCTAAAACAGTAAAGCTAACAAATAAATGTACAGTAGCATTGAGAACCTGTTCACCTATTGCTTATGAAACATGTTTTTTTTGTGGAGAGATGTAATGAATGAAATGTGGACTCACCCACTACTGATCCTGTGCTAACAGCCTTTCTGTACTCTCTGTAGTTGTAAAAAAAAAAAACGTTCCACCACTTTGGGCCAAGTCATATTCATCATCATCCATACTGTGTTTCCCTCCTCCCCCAGGTGCAGCGGCGTTGTCGGGGGCAGTGACTCACACGGTGTCGACAGCAGTCATCGTGTTTGAGCTGACGGGTCAGATCAGCCACATCCTGCCAGTGATGATAGCGGTGATCCTGGCCAACGCCGTTGCCCAGTCCCTCCAGCCCTCGCTATACGACTCTATCATCAGGATCAAGAAACTACCCTATCTCCCTGAACTGGGCATGGGGCACCACGAGTAAGTCTGTCTGTCCATCTTTCCTTTGCTTTATTCATGTCTCTATCTCCCTTGCTTTCTGTTACTCCCTTTTCTTTATTCTCTTATGTTTTCAACTGTCTTCTTGACTGATTCTCTCTTCTTAACATTATTTCTTGTCCTCTCTTCGTCTATCTCCTCTTTCATTCTTACCCCTTCTCCTGCTCTCTTCTCCTCCTCTCCTCCTTCAGGAAGTATAACATCCGTGTGGAGGACATCATGGTTAGAGACGTGCGTTACATCACTCTCTCCTCCTCCTACCGAGAGGTACAGGAGGTCCTGATGACTGGACAGCTGAAAACACTGGCCCTGGTTGAGTCCACAGGTAAGGGTACGTGTGCAACTGCACATCTGTAGTCAGCTATGAATCCAAGATGCATCCTTCCTCCATGACACCATGACACATGTCTCCCTCTCTACCGCTTTCCTTCTCTCCCGTGTCTTTCACTTCTTCCAGCCTTTTGTTTTTGTGTCCTATTCCATCTATTCCGTACTCTGCTTATTACTCTCCCTTACTGTTCCCTCTTTCTCTTCTCTCCTTTCTCCCCTATTCCCTGCACCCCTTTTCTCTTCCTCTATCTCCTCTCCCTTATTCTCCTTTACTCTTTTCTTCCCTATTTTGTCACTTTCCCTATCTTCCTATCCCACTCTTCCCCTCTCTCCCTCCCTCTCTCTCTCTCTCTCTCTCTCTCCCTCAGACTCTATGATCCTGTTGGGTTCTATAGAGCGCTCCCAGCTCCAGTCACTCCTGTCCCTCCAGCTGGGTCCAACGCGCAGGCTCGACCACCTCCGGAGGCACGCCCAGGACAACGGCACACACACACACACACTGGGCGCGCACACACACCTGACCAGCCTGGACACCATGGACAGTCCCCCCAGCCCACCCTGCACACACACACACTCCTACACCTCCAACTCCTCCAATACCAGCGCACGCCATGGGGTTCGCTTCCTGGTGAGTGTAGCGGAGGTGAGTCGGACTCCCGCTCACGTGAGGAGGTAGCCCTGCGTGCGACTTAAAGTCACTGTTACCGTCGAGAGTGGGGGGTAGTTTGGCTGAAGGTTCTTATCCATACATAATGTATGGATGTGTATGTGGATGGACAGATATTGCTTACAGAAAACGTGTGAGTCAGGGTGTGTGTTAGGAAAGGTGTGTGTTAGGATAGGTGTGTGTGTATGTACAGTAAGTGTGTGGGGCTGGTAGGGGACGTCTGAAGTTTGACTTACAGTATGTGGGGCATCTTCAGTACTTCAGTATGCCTTCTGCTGGCTACAGTACCTCTAACCTGTGTGTGTGTGTGTGTGTGTGTGTGTGTGTGTGTGTGTGTGTGTGTGTGTGTATATTGTGTGTCTCTATCTAGATCTCAACAGAGGAGTCCTCCTTCAGTGCAGCTGTGTCCAACTCTCAGCTGCCACTCAAATCTGCAATGAAAACTGTCCCTACTATTCACAACACAGAGACACCCAACAGTATACATACTCTCTCAATTAATAGAGACACGCCGACTCCCTCTCCTCTGTCAGGCTCTCAGCAGACCCTTTCCTGTGGTGACCCTGAGAGAGAGCTACTCGAGGTGAGTGTGAGTGTGTGTACGTGCATGTGTTTATGTTTCTGTGTGTATGCTCGTATCCTCATATGCCTCCTTCCTTTACATCCACTCTGTCCTCAGAGAGTCTTTAGTAACTTTAAGCCCCAGCTTTGCTGTCACATGACATTGCGCTGATGTTACGCCATTGCACCTCTCCTCCCTCTCCTTAGTAAGAGAAGCATAACAAGCGTTCTGCGTTGCAGTAACATTGCATTCATATTTACATCACCCACTATCCGTCTCCTCTCTCCTTATCAGCTGGTAAGACCATTTTAGAGTATAACGTTGCTGTAACGTTGTTTTTAGGTTGTGTTAACGTTGTGCTAACGTTCTGCTATGTTACTCCCTTCTCTCCCTGGCTTTAAGAGCCCGGCAGAGCCAGAGGCTCCTGAGAGCAGGGGGCCCAAACGAGTCAGGATCTCCATGGCGGCGGTAAGACTGCCGCCTGCATTAGAGCCCGTTGCTAAGTAACCGTTGCCTAGCGACCTAGCATAGAGCAAGTGACCGACCATAATCGCTTTGGGTACTTCTACCAGCCCAAAATATACTGTGGCTTTGTAACACTTTGTAGAGAGAGAGAAATGAGAAGGAGAGAGGAAGGCACAATTTACCAAATCTGAGTTAAGTAATTTTAGTGATTCAGCTGATTATTTAGCCAACAAAAGCTAAATCAGCAGTGACTCACAAAGCCAGCCGAGTAACAGCGTAGCTGCAGGGGCAGAAACATGCACTTTTGATTGTGGTCATGTGTTAGTCTCATTGTTTGGTATGTGTTGTTAGTCTTTTGCGCTCATATGCAATGGTGGTATGGATTCATTGTATATTTGTGTTTGTGTGTATGTGGGTGTAACCACTGTCTCTCTTTGTTTTCAGGAGTCCCCTGAAGTAGAGGATGACATGACCACAAACGAAGTAAGACTGAACTCTCTCATTGGTAAACTGGCGTGTCAGTCA
The DNA here is from genome assembly GCF_018296145.1 of Oncorhynchus tshawytscha. NCBI lineage: Eukaryota > Metazoa > Chordata > Actinopteri > Salmoniformes > Salmonidae > Oncorhynchus > Oncorhynchus tshawytscha. The sequence continues at coordinate 50,051,934 of NC_056438.1, read as the reverse complement.
AAGCTAAATGAAAATGCAGTGACTGATGTGAGAGCTTTATAGATGTTCTTTTATTGGCTGAGTTTTGAATCCACTCCCACAGATAGCAGAGTGGGAGGAGCAACAGCTGGACGAGCCAGTGGATTTCAACAACTGCAAGATAGACCCCGCCCCTTTTCAGCTTGTGGAGCGGACATCTCTGCATAAGGTGTGTCGTCACTCAATCTACCGATCTCTTACCGGTCTACATAGTTACCCAACTGATACGTCTTAGTTGTGAAGGTTTTTCTTGTGATACTTGTTGTCGTTGTTTCACTGCCAAGGCAGACATGAGCAGAGCATCTGCTAAATGACTCAAATCTAGAAATGTAACCAGGCTACAGGTGTCCGACAAAGGCTGAGTTCCATCCCTAAAAAAAATGGTTCTCTTCCCTCTGCCCTTAATGACCCCTTTGATTGATGGGGTTGGTGACCAGAGATATGATAACACACAGCTCCACTAGTCAGGAGCCTTTTATTACAAATAGAAGTCTCTGCACTAAACCATGGCATTTTTCTAATAGACAATTTGTTCTCAATTATGTTTTACCCTCTCTCTCTCTCATTCCCTCTCTCCCTTCCCTCTCTCTCTCTCTCCACCCCCCCTCTCTCTCTCCATCCCTCTCTCTCTCTCTCTCTCATTCCCTCTCTCCCTTCCCTCTCTCTCTCTCTCTCCACCCCCCTCTCTCTCTCCATCCCCTCTCTCTCTCTCTCTCTCATTCCCTCTCTCCATTCCCCCTCTCTCTCTCGCGCTCTCTCTCTCTCTCTCTCTCTCCACCCCCTCTCTCTCTCCATACCCCCTCTCTCTCTCTATCCCCCTCTCTCACTCTCTCTATCCCCCCTCTCTCTCTCTCATCCCCTCTCTCTCTCCATCCCCTCTCTCTCTCTCCATCCCCCTCTCTCCATCCCCCCTCTCTCTCTCTCCATCCCCCTCTCTCCTCCATCCCCTCTCTCTCTCTCTCTCCATCCCCCTCTCTCCTCCATCCCCTCTCTCTCTCTCTCTCATCCCCCCCTCTCTCCTCCATCCCTCTCTCTCTCTCTCTCCATCCCCTCTCTCCTCCATCCCCTCTCTCTCCTCCATCCCCTCTCTCTCCTCCATCCCCTCTCTCTCCTCCATCCCCTCTCTCTCCTCCATCTCTCTCTCTATCCCTCCTCTCTCTCTCCATCCCCCTCTCTCCTCCATCCCTCTCTCTCTCTCTCTCCATCCCCCTCTCTCACCCCATCCCTCTCTCTCTCTCTCTCCATCCCCTCTCTCTCTCTCCATCCCCTCTCTCTCTCTCCATCCCCTCTCTCTCTCTCCATCCCCTCTCTCTCACTCCATCCTCCTCTCTCTCTCTCCATCCTCTCTCTCCATCCTCCTCCTCCTCCATCTCTCTCTCCATCCCCCCCTCTCTCTCCATCCCCTCTCTCTCCTCTCTCTCCATCCCCTCTCTCTCTCTCCATCCCCTCTCTCTCTCCATCCCCCCTCTCTCTCTCCATCCCCTCTCTCCATCCATCCCCTCTCTCTCTCTCTCTCTCTCCATCTCCCTCTCTCTCTCTCCATCCCCCCTCTCCTCCATCCTCTCCATCCCCCTCTCTCTCTCTCTCCATCCCCTCTCTCTCTCTCTCCATCCCCCCTCTCTCTCTCCATCTCTCCCCCCTCTCTCTCTCCATATCCCCCCTCTCTCTCTCATCCCCTCTCTCTCTCCATCCCCCCTCTCTCTCTCTCCATCCCTCTCTCTCTCTCTCCATCCCCCTCTCTCTCTCTCTCTCCATCCCCCTCTCTCTCTCTCTCCATCCCCCCTCTCTCTCTCCATCCCCCTCTCTCTCTCTCCATCCCCTCTCTCTCTCATCTCTCTCTCTCTCCTCCATCCCCCTCTCTCTCCATCCCCTCTCTCTCTCTCCATCCCCCCTCTCTCCTCCATCCCCCTCTCTCTCTCTCTCCATCCCCCTCTCTCCTCCATCCCTCTCTCTCTCTCTCCATCCCCCTCTCTCTCCTCCATCCCCCTCTCTCTCTCCATCCCCCTCTCTCTCTCCATCCCCCTCTCTCTCTCCATCCCCCCCCTCTCTCTCTCCCCCCCCTCTCTCTCTCCATCCCCCTCTCTCTCTCTCATCCCCTCTCTCTCTCCATCCCCCTCTCTCTCTCTCTCCATCCCTCTCTCTCCATCCCCCTCTCTCTCTCTCTCCATCCCCTCTCTCTCTCATCCCCTCTCTCTCTCTCTCCACCCCCCTCTCTCTCTCCATCCCCCTCTCTCTCTCTCTCCATCCCCTCTCTCCTCCTCCATCCCCCTCTCTCTCTCTCTCCATCCCCCTCTCTCCTCCATCCCTCTCTCTCTCTCTCTCCATCCCCTCTCTCTCTCTCCATCCCCCTCTCTCTCTCTCTCCATCCATCCCCCTCTCTCTCTCTCCATCCCCTCTCTCTCTCTCCATCCCTCTCTCTCTCTCTCATCCCCCTCTCTCTCTCTCTCCATCCCCCCCTCTCTCTCCTCCATCCCCCTCTCTCTCCATCTCTCTCTCCTCCATCCCCTCTCTCTCTCCATCTCCCCCCTCTCTCTCCCTCCATCCCCCCCTCTCTCTCTCTCTCCATCCCCCCTCTCTCCATCCATCCCTCTCTCTCTCTCTCTCCATCCCCTCTCTCTCTCCATCCCCTCTCTCTCTCCATCCCTCTCTCTCTCTCTCTCCATCCCCTCTCTCTCTCTCCATCCCCCTCTCTCTCTCTCTCTCTCCATCCCCTCTCTCTCTCTCTCCCCATCCCCTCTCTCTCCATCCCCCCTCTCTCTCTCTCCCCCTCTCTCTCTCTCCATCCCCCCTCTCTCCTCCATCCCCTCTCTCTCTCTCTCTCCACCCCTCTCTCTCTCTCCATCCCCTCTCTCTCTCTCCATCCCCCTCTCTCTCTCTCCATCCCCCTCTCTCTCTCTCCATCCCCCCCTCTCTCTCTCTCTCTCCATCCCCCCTCTCTCTCTCTCTCCACCCCTCTCTCTCTCCATCCACCCCTCTCTCTCTCTCTCTCTCTCTCTCTCTCTCCATCCTCTCTCTCTCTCTCTCCATCCCTCTCTCTCTCTCTCTCCATCCTCTCTCTCCTCCATCCCCTCTCTCTCTCCATCCCCTCTCTTTCTCCATCCCCTCTCTCGCTCTCTCCATCCCCCCTCTCTCTCTCTCCATCCCCCCCTCTCTCTCTCCATCCCCCTCTCTCTCCATCCCCTCTCTCTCTCCATCCCCCTCTCTCTCTCTCCATCCCCCTCTCTCTCTCTCCATCCCCTCTCTCTCTCCATCCCTCTCTATCTCTCTCTCTCTCTCTCCATCCCCCCTCTCTCTCTCCATCCCCCCTCTCTCTCTCCATCCCCTCTCTCTCTCTCTCCACCCCTCTCTCTCTCCACCTCTCCTCTCTCTCTCCATCCCTCTCTCTCTCCATCCCCTCTATCTCATCTCTCTCCATCCCCCTCTCTCTCCCTCTCTCACTCCATCCCATCTCTCTCCCCTCTCACTCCATCCCATCTCTCTCTCTCTCTCTCTCTCCATCCCCTCTCTCTCTCCATCCCCTCTCTCACTCTCTCCATCCCCCTCTCTCTATCTCTCTCCATCCCCCTCTCTCTCCCTCCTCTCTCTCTCCATCCCCTCTCTCTCTCCCTCCTCTCTCTCCCTCCATCCCATCTCTCTCTCATCTCTCTCTCTCCATCGCCTCTCTCTCTTCATCCCTCTCTCTCTCCATCCCCTCTCTCACTCCATCCCCTCTCTCTCCATCCCCCTCTCTCTCTCTCTCCCTCTCTCTCTCTCTCTCTCTCTCTCTCTCTCTCTCCATCCCCTCTCTCTCTCCATCCCCTCTCTCTCTCCATCCCCTCTCTCTCCATCCCCTCTCTCGCTCTCTCCATCCCCCTCTCTCTCTCCATCCCCTCTCTCCCTCCATCCCCCCTCTCTCTCTCTCTCTCCATCCCCCTCTCTCTCCCTCTCTCTCTCTCTCTCTCTCTCTCTCTCTCTCTCTCTCCATCCCCCTCTCTCTCTCTCTCTCCATCCCTCTCTCTCTCCATCCCTCTCTCTCTCTCTCTCCACCCCCCTCTCTCACTCATCCCCTCTCTCTCCATCCCCCTCTCTCTCCCTCTCTCTCTCTCTCTCTCTCTCTCTCTCTCTCTCTCTCTCTCTCTCTCCATCCCCCTCTCTCTCCCTCTCTCTCTCTCTCCACCCCTCCCTCTCTCTCCATCCCCCCCTCTCCCTCTCTCTCTCCATCCCCCCTCTCTCTCCCTCTCTCCTCCATCCCATCTCTCTCTCTCTCTCTCCATCCTCTCTCTCTCTCCATCCCCTCTCTCTCTCCATCCCTCTCTCTCTCTCCATCCCCCTCTCTCCATCCCCCATCCTCTCTCTCTCTCCATCCCCCCTCTCTCCCTCTCTCTCTCTCCATCCCCCTCTCTCTCTCCTCTCTCTCACTCCATCCCATCTCTCTCTCTCTCTCTCTCTCTCCATCCCCTCTCTCTCCATCCCCTCTCTCGCTCTCTCCATCCCCCTCTCTCCTCCATCCCCTCTCTCTCTCCATCCCCCTCTCTCTCTCTCTCCATCCCCCCTCTCTCTCCTCTCTCTCTCTCCATCCCCCTCTCTCTCCCTCTCTCTCACTCCATCCCATCTCTCTCTCTCTCTCTCTCTCCATCCCCTCTCTCTCCATCCCCTCTCTCTCTCCATCCCCTCTCTCGCTCTCTCCATCCCCCCTCTCCTCCATCCCCTCTCTCCTCCATCCCTCTCTCTCTCCATCCCCCCTCTCTCTCTCTCTCTCCATCCCCCTCTCTCCCTCTCTCTCTCTCCCTCTCTCTCTCCATCCCCTCTCTCTCTCCATCCCCTCTCTCTCTCTCCATCCCCTCTCTCTCTCCATCCCCCTCTCTCTCTCTCTCTCATCCCCTCTCTCTCTCTCTCTCCATCCCCCCTCTCTCCCTCTCTCTCTCCTCCATCCCCCTCTCTCTCTCTCTCACACTCCATCCCATCTCTCTCTCTCTCTCTCTCTCTCATCTCCCCCTCTCTCCCTCTCTCTCCATCCCCCCTCTCTCTCTCTCTCTCTCTCCATCCATCCCATCTCCATCTCTCTCTCTCTCTCTCCATCCCCTCTCTCTCTCCATCCCCTCTCTCGCTCTCTCCTCCATCCCCTCTCTCCTCCATCCCCTCTCTCCTCCATCCCCTCTCACTCCATCCCCTCTCTCTCTCCATCCCCCCTCTCTCTCTCTCTCCATCCCCCTCTCACTCCATCCCCCTCTCACTCCATCCCCTCTCTCTCTCCATCCCCCCCTCTCCATCTCTCTCTCTCTCCATCCCCCTCTCTCTCCCTCTCTCTCTCTCTCTCTCTCTCTCTCTCTCTCTCTCTCCATCCCCTCTCTCTCTCTCTCTCCATCCCCTCTCTCTCTCCATCCCCTCTCTCTCTCTCTCTCCACCCCCTCTCTCCTCCATCCCCTCTCTCTCCATCCCCCTCTCTCTCCTCTCTCTCTCTCTCTCTCTCTCTCTCTCTCTCTCTCTCCAGACTCACACCATCTTCTCCCTGCTGGGACTGGACCATGCCTATGTGACCAGTACAGGGCGGCTGGTGGGCGTGGTCTCCCTCAGGGAGGTGGGTGTTCCCGTGCATTAGAAGAACCCTTATGTCACGGTCATGTAGTTAGTGTGTAGTTTTTTGTATTTTCAACACGGATGTCATCATACTATGTTTGATTTGAGTGCACTTCACCTCAAAATCACTGCAAACACATGATATGACATCACAGGAACACGTCCTCTTTACCTTTTGGCTGTGGTTGTTTGAATATTGTCACCACCTCAGATCAGTCCTAAGGACAATGTTGTGCTTCATGAATCAGAAGCAATCAAGGCTAATCAATCTGCTCTTTACAAAAGTTGATGCAGATTAACAACCCAGTGCGCTTGGAGATGGAATCAAAAGCGTAATATGAATCACTACTCCGTGTAATCCAAAATCACATCATAATGTTCAATTCTATATCTCTGTCTCTCTCTCTCTCCAATCTTCTTTCCATCCTCTCCTCCGTCTCTTTTCATCCTTGCTCCCTATTTGATTGCTTTCCCTCTCCCTCCAATCTCTCTACCTCTCCTCTCTCTGTCTAACCTCTAGCTGCGTAAGGCCATAGAGGGTTCAGTGACGGTGACAGGGGTGAAGGTTCGCCCCCCTCTGGCCAGTTTCCGTGACAGCGGCAACACTACCAGCGTTTCCGAGGTGACAGAGCTGCACAAGCTTTGGAACCGCCACAGAGGCCTCTCGTTACCACGGGAACCCACCCCGCCCGACATGGAGGACCAATTGGACGTTATGGATGAGGAGACCCCTGTCCACTTCATACAGGACCAATCAGATATGGAGTTTGAAACCATCCCCACTGACAATATGGACCCGCCATCGGAATTGGTTCTTCAGGAAAGCCTCTCAATAACAGAGGACCAAACAGAGGAGTTTATCTTAGAGTGCAGCCCTTCCCACACTGACGAATCAGAGCTGGCCTGTGATTTTGACCCCTCCCACCTCCCTGAGACTGACCAATTGGAGCCGGCGAAGGAACATGGAACCCCACCACATGGAACCACACCCCAGAACATAGAGCAAATGGACCAATCAGAACTGCAGTGTAAGCGAAGTCCCAACCGCACTGAGGACCAATCGGAATGACAGAAGGGGCGAGGGACAGTTAGGAGTTGCTTCGTGGTTCGTTGAGGTTTCTACAACCTTAGAGGTCACGTTCACCTGAATCTGTCTGTGTCCACAATGTATTGTGTGCGCGTGTGCTGGTGTAAATGAGCTCGTATTCCTGTGTGAGTGATAGAGTAACTGAGTGAATGTGACAACATGGTTCTGTGTTTAACAAAGTGTTTTGGGGGGTGTGTGTGTGTGTGTGTGTGTGTGTGTGCGTGCTGGTGCGCGTGCGCGTGTGTGTGAGACTTGGTGGAACCTTGCCCATGCACCCATCTGGTGCTGACACTTCTATTCTCAGTTTGATTATCAGAGCCAATTTCCCCCCCTAAATATAGCTACAAATAACACAGAGAGAGAGAGAGCAGATCAGAGGGATAAAGGAAAGGAGAGAGAGGGAAGAGAAGGGAGGGTCTCACTTTAGATTAAGTGGCCTATAAAATCTACGTATTTACACAGCTACATTCTAAAGGACATTCTGTAATTACAGTATAAGTAAGTGCATGAACAGTCATATCTGAAATGGGATATTAACAGAAAGACAATAAGTTACTACCCAAAGGCAGCTGAGAAAGGGCCAACATGTTGACATTGCTCAGTCATAAAATGGCATCCCACAGGGTTAAGAGCATTTGTGAAGCACATTGTAATTAACATGCATTTAACTCAAAGTACATATAGCCTTGTCTGGCATTAAGGTAGGAGGGCGGACGGACGTTAGAGAGTTTCTTGTCTTGTAACAGGGTGTTTTGGTCACAGTGTCATTTTGTATCTTACATTTCTTGAGATAGGATGTTATGTGAATATCGTATCCTATCTACTGTACCGTGTTCCGCATGTTTCTGGAATGATGTGAGTGTTAACGACACGTTACATTGCACAGGAAAAGTTGGTTATGTGGAGAGAGAGAGACGACATCAGTTGTTGTGAGCACACATATGCACATGGGCCAATAGTACACGCCAAAGGGCTCGATTCAATCCGTGGCGCTGAAGATCCGCGTTGCCGTGCGATTGACATTTTGAAAGGCAATGTTCCCGCACTAGCGGACACTACGTTCACGGTAAGTGCTGCACATGTCGTCTCAGTCGGAAATGACAATTCCATTTCAATTGTGCTGTGGATCTTCTGTAACACAGATTGAATCGAGCACTTAAGTACATGAACACCGTACGCATTCATAAATCTACACATAGAAAATAATATCCTAGAAAATACACACCACACACACATTGAAAATGATTAACACAGCCTGCCTGGCCTTGAAACCAGTTTAGAAATACGTACTACCAGCTTAGAAGCACAGTTATAAGTCTCCAAGTGTACTGGTGAGCAATAGAAGCCTCTATAAAGGACTGAAACAACTGTTGTAGAGTGTTTGACTGTTCTCCACAGTCTCATTATAAAATGAGTTCATCAAACAGATGTTATGTAATTTGTCTCTTCAATCATTTCTCTTAGCTCCGTTGACAGATTTGAGCCATTATATATATATATACATATATATTTCAATTCTATGTAAAAACCCTGCCATAACAACTACAATTTAACGGTTCCTTTTCTTCTGTAAAAAAAAAGTCAGTTGCGCAACCATTTATTGTCGTCTTACTTTTGTATGCACATAGAATGTGAAGTAGTGCTCGCCATACAAGATATAATGTAAACTGAGTCTAATGTACAGAGTGTATAAGGTAATTAACAGCGCTAGTTAAGCAATAAGTCTGTAGTTTCTCCCTTTATATAGCCCCAGCCTGTATATGGTTTGTACATATGGAAATACATTATGACGGAAATCTACGCATTGTACATAGGAGAATATGCATTTGAGATCAACAGCCATTGTTATTTTTCAGAAAACATACTAATTGTTTTTTGTACATTAAATTTCAACAAAACTTTGAGATGTAAATCTGTTTTTCAAAACTTGTTTATTCTCTCTGTGTGTGTGTGGGGGGGGGGTTATTTTCCTTGTCTCATATCAGAGATGGGTAAAATGATCAAACGGTGAAAATCTCTTTTTTTTTTAAATCATGTTTTATTCATCCAGGACAAACCCCATTACTTGACTTCACATCATGGTCCTGGGAAAACATGGCAATAACAATCCATAGAAAACCAGTGAAATAACAACATAAAACCTCTCCGTTTGAACAACACAGTATTCGGGAATCGAGTTTCAACTCTCAAATACAGCGTAATATCAGCAAAAGAATTGGCAAGGAAGTGAAAAAGAAGAGAAAGAGAAAAGAAACAGGGTGCAGAGGAAGCAGGGAGAGACAAGCCGAGAAAAGGAAGGAAGGAAGAATTGGAGGAAAGAAAGAGAAACAGGAGGAGGGAAGGAAAGGAAGGATGGAAGATGAATAAAGGCTAGCCATCACTAAGTTACATATCTAAGAGTCGACAGACTATCCAAGGGGAACACCTACAAGATGAAAAACACAACATCCACAACATCCAATGCTCCCTCTTTTCTCCTCCTCCAACCTCCTTCCCCACCTCCTACTCTTCCTCATCGAATGACGCCACTCCCGACGAGCCTCTGTCGGAGAAGAAGCTTCTCTGGCTCTGGCAGGAGTGCCACTCTCTACCTTCCTGAAACACACTCCCTTCTTCGTCTTCCTCTTCCTCCTCTCCAAGAGACTCAGAGTGAGAGGTTGAATAGCAGGAGTCAAACCTACTGCTTCTGAGCCTCGGCCTCCAGTCAGGCTTGTGGACGATACAGACACCCCCACCGGTCTCTAGCTGTGGTACAGGCTGATCCTCGCCATCCACTAGTTCCCCCTCTCTGGGGAATGGGCTAGCCCGGTCACTCTCTAGAATAGGCCGGTCGTTTTGCTGTGGAGCTGGGTCATTCTTAGATGTGGGCCTATCACAGTGCAGGCTGTTGCTGCTAGAGCCAACGGGAATGGTTGAGCTGATAGAGGGTGGAACTTTAATGCTGCCAATCTCAGCCTGGAATGACACTCTGGGCTCGTGATTGGACGTTGCGGTGTCTGAGGGAGGAGCAAAGAGTCAGAACACCTGGAGATGGATGAGAAGAGAGAGATGGAGGGATGAGAAGAGGACGAGTGAGGGACAGGGAAGGAAAGAAAGAAGAGAGTGAGGGATATTGGGGCATAGCACCGAGTCTAGTGGCTCTATTCAATCTGTAAAACTGATGCGTTACAGATCCTGCAATAGAAATGTAAAGGTCATTTCTGATTAAGCCGGCATATACAGTGTTTACCGTGAACACAGTCTCCACTAAAGCAGGAACACTGCCTTTAAATTTCAATCGCGCTGTAACGCTGAAATTCCATGATGCGGATTGAATAGAGCCCTAGCTGGAAATGATGATCGAAACACACATGATGAGATGCATGACATTAGATATTGGGTGTACTTCTGCGCAAAGTGGGTGTCTGTGATTACCTGAGCGGGTAGAGAGTGTGAGTGTGTTTCTGTTGTTCTGGAGAAACTCTTTGTCAGCTTCCTCCTCATCATCATCATCCACAGAAGCCCAGGCTTTCAGCTTTGCCTCAGCGATAGCAAACTGCTCTGCCACTCCTGGAAATGGACACACAAACAAATAGGACAAATATAAACACACACAGGCTAAAAACAGGACTGTTTATTTTCACCCAAAAACCTTACAGCACGCATCAAGCACAGGAGAAAGTGAGACACAGACAGACAGACAGAGTTGTCTCCGAAATCATTAGAAAGTGAACAGGGGAGAGGCTGTATCACCATGGGGACTCTAAGGGACAGTGAAGTGACAGCTGGAAGAGAGTCTAATTGGCTACCATCTGTTAGGCTCTCATAGGACAGGCCGTCATCGCTTAGGTGACACAGGAGGAGCACAGATCTGAGCTGTGACATATGCAGGGGTTAGAGAGGAGCTGTGGGACAGGTGTAAGGATGACGGGGGGAGGGGGTCAAGACCACACACAAGTACGTATGAACGTACGCACACAAACACATGGTGGTGGTCCACTTTACTTTTGATCCAATTGACCCACAAATGGTCAGCGTGGACGTCATATGCTAATGACTGAAATCCACAGAGTAAAGTACTGTACAGAGGACACATTCCTGATGCGATCTGAGACATTGATTATTAAACATCATTGACTGCAGATTTAGTTGGATAATAGAAACAGATGTATACATCCTCTTGAAAAATAAACTAAAAGAGATAAGCTGAGATAAGATACATTCAAATATATTAAAAGAGGACAACCTTAAATTGCTATAAATTGGTGTGTATCAGCGGCTCTACTTTACTGGCTAAGTTGGTGGAGGGACACACACCTGCAGCGAAGCGCGCCTCCTGTTCCCCCTCAGTGAGGTGGCAGTAGGAGTTGAAGTGTGTGTGGAGGGTGTCCGTGGGGGAGTCTGTGGGTTTGGGCCAACCCTTCCACTCTATGAGGTGGGCGACCCTGCCACCCTGCAGGGACGTGGGCTTGGTCACATGGTCCTTCATCGCCTGGGATATGCCTGGAGAGAGAGAAGTATGAGGCCTGGGTTAAAGAGAGTGTGACCTCTAAAAATGATGGGTCCTGGGTCCTTCAATCTGTAGTGCTGAAGATCAGCACTATAGCGCCATTTAAATGTAAAGTTAATTTCTGATTGTGCCGACATATACAGCCTTTACCGCGAATGCAGTCTCCGTGAACGCGGGAACATTGCCTTTAAATTTATATTGTGCTCCAGTGCAGGTCTTCAGCGCTATGGATTGAATCGTTGCGCAGGATTTGTATGTGTGAGATGAAAGTGAATTAGTGTGTGTGTGTGTCTGTCTTTCTGTCCCTTACCATTTAAAGAGGATCTGGCCAGAGCAGCAATCTCCTGGATGCTGACTGCCTTTCTCATGTCTGAAGATTTTCTTGACTTGGGGATCATGTCAGCTTCCTGAAATTTTACCTGGAAAAAAAAGCAGTCATGCTCAGTATGTCACGTACACCACAGCACTTAAAGTGTTTTCTATAGTAATGTTGTAGGCCAGGGATGGACAAGTTTGATAGGGTTGGGGGGCCACAAAACATCTGAACTCATCGTGGTGGGAGGCAGGGGCTCGTGATCCTGCGTACCCACCCACATCCATGCTCCCACCTTGTGAACAAAACATTTTAGCGGCTTCTCTGTTGACAGTGAAGAGAAAAAAATAGACGTTTTAGAGTTCATTTCCTGCAAATCTACACATTTTGCCATTTGTCTTTGGAAAATTGTGAAATTTTATAACTAATTTCATGCAATTGTACTTATTTTACCATGGGGCGGAGCTATTTTTCAGTTTTACAGCTTATTTCCTGCAAATCTATACATTTTGCCATTTGTCTTTGGAAGATTTTGAAATGTTATAACTAATTTCATACAATTGTACACATTTTGCCATGGGGCAGAGAGAAATGTTAGCAGTTTTTAATAGGATATCAGAGTGAGAGTGACTAACAAAAAACTCGACCACCTTTACTCCACACACAGAGATGCATACAAAGCTCTCCCCCGCCCTCCATTCGGCAAATCTGACCACAATTCTATCCTCCTGATTCCTGCTTGCAAACAAAAACTAAAGCAGGAAGTACCAGTGACTCGCTCAATACGGAAGTGGTCAGATGACGCGGATGCTACACTACAGGACTGTTTTGCTTGCACAGACTGGAATATGTTCCGGGATTCATCCAATGGCATTGAGGAGTATACCACGACAGTCATCGGCTTCATCAATAAGTGCATCGACGACGTAGTCCCCACAGTGACCGTACGTACATTTCCCAACCAGAAGCCATGGATTAAAGGAAACATCCGCATCGAGGCTAGAGCTGCCGCTTTCAAGGAGCGGGACACTAATCCGGACGCATACAAGAAATCCCACTTTGCCCTCAGACAAACCATCAAACAAGCAAAGCGTCAATACAAGATTAAGATTGTATCCTACTACTCTGATGTTCGACGGATGTGGCAGGGCTTCAAAACTGTTCCTGGAACTGGATCCTGGACTTCTTGACGGGCCTCCATCAGGTGGTGAGGGTAGGCAACAACACGTCTGCTACGCTGATCCTCAACACTGGGGACACTCAGGGGTGTGTACTTAGTCCCCTCCTGTACTCCCTGTTCACCCACGACTGGGTGGCCAACCATGACTCCAACACCATCATTAAGTTTGCTGACAACACAACAGTGGTAGGCTTGATCACCGACAGCGATGAGACAGCCTATAGGGAGGAGGTCAGAGAACTGGCAGTGTGGTGCCAGGACAACAACCTCTCACTCAATGTAAGCAAGACAAAGGAGCAGATTATGGACCACAGGAAAAGGTGGGCCACACACGCCCCCATTAACATCAATGGGGCTGTAGTAGAGTGGGTTGAGAGTTTCAAGTTCATTGGTGTCCACATCACCAACGATCTATCACTATATATCAAACATACCAAGACAGTCGTGAAGAGGGCACAACAAAACCTTTTCCCCCTCAAGAGACTAAAAAGATTTGGCAAGATCCTCAAAAAGTTATACAATTGCCCCATAAAGAGTATCCTGACAGGTTTCCTGGAATGGCAACTGCTCTGCACTACAAAGGGTAGTGCAAATGTCCCGGTACATCACTGAGGCCAAGCCTCCTGCAATCCAGGACCTATACAATAGGCAGTGTCAGAGGAAAGCCCATAAAATTGTCAGAGACTCCAGTCACCCGAGTCATAGACTGTTTTCTCTGCTACCGCACGGCAAGCAGTACCGGAGCATCCAGTCTAAGACCAAAAGACTCCTAAGCAGCTTTTACCCGCAAGCCATAAGACTGCTGAACAATTAATCAAATGGCCACCGGACTATTTACATTGACCCCCCCCACGCCCCATTTGTTTTGTACACTAGTACTACTCGCTGTTTATTACCTATGCATAGTCACTTCACCCCTACCTACATGTACAAATTACCTCTAACCTGTATCCCCGCACACTGACTCAGTACTGGTACCCATATATAGCCTATTTATTGTTATGTTATTGTGTTACTTTTTATTCTGTTATGCTTTGGTATTTTTTGGTAAATATTTTCTTAACCAACAGTGCAGTTCAAGAAGAGTTAAGGGCTTGTAAGTAAGCATTTCACTGTAAGGTCTACATTTGTAAGTAAGCATTTCACTGTAAGGTCTACATTTGTAAGTAAGCATTTCACTGTAAGGTCTACATTTGTAAGTAAGCATTTCACTGTAAGGTCTACATTTGTAAGTAAGCATTTCACTGTAAGGTCTACATTTGTAAGTAAGCATTTCACTGTAAGGTCTACACTTGTAAGTAAGCATTTCACGGTAAGGTCTACACTTGAAAGTAAGCATTTCACGGTAAGGTCTACACTTGAAAGTTAGCATTTCACGGTAAGGTCTACACTTGAAAGTAAGCATTTCACGGTAAGGTCTACACTTGAAAGTAAGCATTTCACGGTAAGGTCTACACTTGAAAGTTAGCATTTCACGGTAAGGTCTACACTTGAAAGTAAGCATTTCACGGTAAGGTCTACACTTGAAAGTAAGCATTTCACGGTAAGGTCTACACTTGAAAGTAAGCATTTCACGGTAAGGTCTACACTTGTAAGTAAGCATTTCACTGTAAGGTCTACACTTGTAAGTAAGCATTTCACGGTAATGTCTACACTTGAAAGTAAGCATTTCACGGTAAGGTCTACACTTGAAAGTAAGCATTTCACGGTAAGGTCTACACTTGAAAGTTAGCATTTCACGGTAAGGTCTACACTTGAAAGTAAGCATTTCACGGTAAGGTCTACACTTGAAAGTAAGCATTTCACGGTAAGGTCTACACTTGAAAGTAAGCATTTCACGGTAAGGTCTACACTTGAAAGTTAGCATTTCACGGTAAGGTCTACACTTGAAAGTAAGCATTTCACGGTAAGGTCTACACTTGAAAGTAAGCATTTCACAGTAAGGTCTACACTTGAAAGTAAGCATTTCACGGTAAGGTCTACACTTGAAAGTAAGCATTTCACGGTAAGGTCTACACATGAAAGTAAGCATTTCACGGTAAGGTCTACACTTGAAAGTAAGCATTTCACGGTAAGGTCTACACTTGAAAGTAAGCATTTCACGGTAAGGTCTACACTTGAAAGTAAGCATTTCACGGTAAGGTCTACACTTGAAAGTAAGCATTTCATGGTAAGGTCTACACTTGAAAGTAAGCATTTCACGGTAAGGTCTACACTTGAAAGTAAGCATTTCACGGTAAGGTCTACACTTGAAAGTAAGCATTTCACGGTAAGGTCTACACTTGTAAGTAAGCATTTCAAGGTAAGTTCTACAGTTGCTGTATTCGGCGCACGAGACAAATAAAGCTAAAATGTATCCATGAGCCTACAAAAGGTTGGACACGGGGCAGCCAGTTGCCCATCCCTGTTGCAGGTTCATGGACTCAAATGTTGCTCAGAGCCCAGTAAGATATCATGACATCGATTATTTAATTATGTCTTTTATGAAGCAGCGGACAATGGCGCATCACGTGCGTGAGAACGGCGAAAAGACCAGAGCCAATCCTGTGTGCGTTTCAGCACGTGGACAGCAACCGCTCCTCAGAGCGTATGATGGCGCAGCAGTTCCATGACTTTGCACTAACCATTTAAAACAGTTCAAATATATTTACATATTGCCTCTATGATAGTGTATCTTACAAGCAAGCAGTAGGCTACGCACGTTGTTGCATGTTGTAAGAAAGTAGGGTCCATCATCATTTGTGGGTCAACTAACAGTAACACCTATGAAAAAGCGCTGCCTTTTTCCATGAAGGAACCATGGAATCGTTGGTACGAAGTCTGCAAAGGACGACTCCACCCTACCTCCTCTCGTTGTCGCCCCCCTCTTTCTCCTCCACGAAAAGTCAACCACATATTGGACACGAAGAGACGACGTATCACCGCGGAACAAGACAACGCATTAATCAACCCCACCGCTTATCTCTGCGAGTTTTAACGCTGCTAATGACTATACTGCCGCGACAGATGCCAAAGAAACGGTAAACCGGTGAAACCATTTGGCTCAAACGGTTAAACTTGAGGGAGTCCAAGAGACCTGACAAACATATGGCCCGAGGCAAGCTCAATAGGCTAGTGCTGTGTAAGCAGCTCGAAACCCCGATCTGCTCAACCTGCTGTGAAAGGCTACGATCCCCATTAAAATAGAGATGCACGTGTGCGTCTGGAGTCAGGGGGTCAGCGATGTTAGCCTCCTTTATTTATACTTCAATAACAAAGTTGTTATTTGGTGCACAGTCCAATACAAAACAGAGGGCTCTGGTCAACACACGTTTATAAATCTTTGACCCTCTAGCTCTAGGTGCAACAGGTTGAAAATGAGACAAGGTCACCGACAATGATGGCGAGCTTTATTGGCCCTGGGGGACAAAGAAGACTTTAGGAATTGGCTGGAAATCAGTCGGCCCTAAACTAGGCTACACGTGGTTGACATGACCACGCTAATACCAGACATTCCTAAGCAGATTTGCGCTTAAACAGCTAACAGGAAAGCTGCCACTTTTGAGACCATGGCACGCACAGATGCGCTGTATAATGACACCCATGCTGACAATATGTGGGTCAAATACAACGTGGACCAAGACCACCATGACCATGTTTATGTTTTTCAATATCTCTCTCTCTCTCTCTGCCTATGTGTGTGTGTGTGTGTGTGTGTGTGTGTGTGTGTGTGTGTTTGGTTTTACTATCCTTGTGGGGACCAGAAGTCCTGAAAGAATGGTAAAACAAGGTCAATTACAACAAGTGGGGACATTTCGCAGGTCCTCACAAGGAAAAGGGCTATTATAGGCTAAAGGGTTAGATTTAGGGCTTAAGGTTATGGTTAGGGGTTAAGAGTTAGGTGTTAGGGATTTGGGGTTAGGGAAAATAGGATTTTGATTGGAAATACATTTCTTGGTCCCCACAAGGATAGTAAAACAAAAGTGTGTACACATTTTTCTATACTGAGTGCCAGAAGTCTTCACAAGAATAGTAAACCAACTAAAAAGGCTATTTTAGTTAGTGTTGATTTAGGGTTACAATTAGGGTTAGGGTTTAGATTGAGTTATGTTTAGGGTTAGGGTTTAGGTTGAGTTATGTTTAGGGTTTAGGTTGAGTTATGTTTAGGGTTTAGGTTGAGTTATGTTTAGGGTTTAGGTTGAGTTATGTTTAGGGTTTAGGTTGAGTTATGTTTAGGGTTTAGGTTGAGTTATGTTTAGGGTTTAGGTTGAGTTATGTTTAGGGTTTAGGTTGAGTTATGTTTAGGGTTTAGGTTGAGTTATGTTTAGGGTTTAGGTTGAGTTATGTTTAGGGTTTAGGTTGAGTTATGTTTAGGGTTTAGGTTGAGTTATGTTTAGGGTTTAGGTTGAGTTATGTTTAGGGTTTAGGTTGAGTTATGTTTAGGTTTTGAGTTATGTTTAGGGTTAGGGTTTAGGTTTTGAGTTATGTTTAGGGTTTAGGTTTTGAGTTATGGTTAGGGTTTAGGTTTTGAGTTATGTTTAGGGTTAGGGTTTAGGTTTTGAGTTATGTTTAGGGTTTAGGTTTTGAGTTATGTTTAGGGTTTAGGTTTTGAGTTATGTTTAGGGTTTAGGTTTTGAGTTATGTTTAGGGTTTAGGTTTTGAGTTATGTTTAGGGTTTAGGTTTTGAGTTATGTTTAGGGTTTAGGTTTTGAGTTATGTTTAGGGTTTAGGTTTTGAGTTATGTTTAGGGTTTAGGTTTTGAGTTATGTTTAGGGTTAGGGTTTAGGTTTTGAGTTATGTTTAGGGTTAGGGTTTAGGTTTTGAGTTATGTTTAGGGTTTAGGTTTTGGGTTATGTTTAGGGTTTAGGTTTTGAGTTATGTTTAGGGTTTAGGTTTTGAGTTATGTTTAGGGTTTAGGTTTTGAGTTATGTTTAGGGTTTAGGTTTTGAGTTATGTTTAGGGTTTAGGTTTTGAGTTATGTTTAGGGTTTAGGTTTTGAGTTATGTTTAGGGTTTAGGTTTTGAGTTATGTTTAGGGGTTAGGTTTTGAGTTATGTTTAGGGTTAGGGTTTAGGTTTTGAGTTATGTTTAGGGTTAGGGTTTAGGGTTTTGAGTTATGTTTAGGGTTAGGGTTTAGGTTTTGAGTTATGTTTAGGGTTTAGGTTTTGAGTTATGGTTAGGGTTTAGGTTTTGAGTTATGTTTAGGGTTAGGGTTTAGGTTTTGAGTTATGTTTAGGGTTAGGGTTTAGGTTTTGAGTTATGTTTAGGGTTTAGGTTTTGAGTTATGTTTAGGGTTTAGGTTTTGAGTTATGTTTAGGGTTTAGGTTTTGAGTTATGTTTAGGGTTTAGGTTTTGAGTTATGTTTAGGGTTTAGGTTTTGAGTTATGTTTAGGGTTTAGGTTTTGAGTTATGTTTAGGGTTTAGGTTTTGAGTTATGTTTAGGGTTTAGGTTTTGAGTTATGTTTAGGGTTAGGGTTTAGGTTTTGAGTTATGTTTAGGGTTAGGGTTTAGGTTTTGAGTTATGTTTAGGGTTTAGGTTTTGAGTTATGTTTAGGGTTTAGGTTTTGAGTTATGTTTAGGGTTTAGGTTTTGAGTTATGTTTAGGGTTTAGGTTTTGAGTTATGTTTAGGGTTTAGGTTTTGAGTTATGTTTAGGGTTTAGGTTTTGAGTTATGTTTAGGGTTTAGGTTTTGAGTTATGTTTAGGGTTTAGGTTTTGAGTTATGTTTAGGGTTAGGGGTTAGGTTTTGAGTTATGTTTAGGGTTAGGGGTTAGGTTTTGAGTTATGTTTAGGGTTAGGGGTTAGGTTTTGAGTTATGTTTAGGGTTTAGGTTGAGTTATGTTTAGGGTTTAGGTTTTGAGTTATGTTTAGGGTTAGGGGTTAAGGAAAATTTTGTAAAGTAATAAATTATTGGTCCTCAAAAAGTCCTTACAAGTATAGTATCTGTCGTTCTGCCCCTGAACAAGCCAGTAAACCCACTGTTCCTAGGCCTTCATTGAAAATTAGAATGTGTTCTTAACTGACTTGTCTAGTTAAATAAAAAGGTAAAATAAAAAATAGTAAGTGTGTATGTGTGTGCGTGTGTATGTATGGGCCTATACAGGGCAGAAATATACAACTTCAAGGCAAAATGAAGAAATGGAGCATTCAAACAAATAACCTAATAGAAAAACATGCATGACTGTCCTTGTTGATAGGCAACAGCACCACTCTGTAAAGGGGATTACATGTATTCTTGGATAAACATGAGCCTAGCCATATGTTCGACTTGGCATAGTGTAAGCAGCAAGGAAGGATGGTGATATACGAGCTCCCACGCGCCTATTCAGCACCCACGCGTCTTTTCACCTATTGTAGGGTAGGCCGAGAACCCAAATGTCTATAGCTCAATAGGTAATATGTCATGTATTCTGTTGTGTTTGGAAATCATACTAGCAAACACGGTCGTTATAGTGCTATTACAATAATCCCATAGTATGGAATAGGGGATAGATAGGCTATATAGGACCTATGGACTACTTTCATTTTTGACACCTCGTGGTGTGTTTAATCTACCGTAGGCCTGCCATAGAAAGGGATAAATAAGCATGCCGTCTCTGAGTAGAATTGATTTACCGTGAGGCCCCTGCCTGTTCACGGGTGAAATTACATGGCTATTAACAAAGAACGAGGCCGACAGCGGACATCATACTGTGATTGATGGCACGGTAATTGCCAGGAGAAATAAATAACGCCGGTGCCGGTGTTGGTGTACACCGTGTGGCTCGAGCAGAGGATGCGGCATGTCTCCAAGCAACGGGAAACAACATCTGCATGTCAATGACCCTGACTCGGGAGAGGGCTTAGTAACGGGCTCCGGTTAACGTTACAGAGACTGCCGCATTGTCATAAAAAAAAGCCAATTAAAAGGGATAGCAAGCATGTCGATCGGTAAACAAAATATAGGACTTTAATTAGGAAATAAAGGCATGCAAATAAATGTCGGTCACACACATTAGCACCTACCTGTAAACCGAATAGAGGTTGCGGCACCGTCGAGCGTCGCACATGATCACAATGAGCTTGTCTCAAATCCCATTAACAGATTCTAACGTGGTGCCCCGTGTTGTTATTTCCCACGGGTTTTAAATGATTTCTCTTGTAGCCTAGCGCAAAACGCCCGTCTTTCACACTACAAGCCTCAGGTTGTCGCCCCGCGATATGGGCTGCTACAGCCTACCTATATGCGCTCTGTCCAAATTGTTGGCACGCGTCATCGGCGAAAGGCGGCGTCATAACCAAATCTGTCCCCCTCCATCCAATTCTCTTCCCCCCTTTTAAAACATGTTGCGAAATATTTTTGGGAAACTATTACTGGTCTGTTGTCTGTTAATGTAGATTACGTATTTGACAAAATCTAATTGGAGACTAAAATTAGCACTAATTGTAGGCTATCGCTTTTATAACCAACAAACCTGTACATCTGGTGGGTAACCAATTTTTAAAAATCCCTTCACCGGGACCCTGATGATCACAGAGGGGTACCAAAGCAGGTACCAAGTCAATGTGCAAGGGTACGAGGAAGTTGAGGTAATCGAGGTAATATGCACATGTAGGTAGGGGTAATGGTGACTAGGAAATCAGGATAGATAATAAACAGAGGAACAGCATCGTATCTGAAGAGTGTGAACGTGTGTGAGTGTGTGTAGAGTCAATATGCATGTGTGTTTTGTGTATGTATGTGTTTTAGATTTAAGAGGATCCCCATGAGCCGATGCCAATGGCGACAGCTAGTCTTACTGTGGTCCAACACATAACGAAAAAGAAATTACAACTGACATACATTTAAAAACATTAACATGTAGTGTGTGTGTGCATATATCAGTTACACATACATGGCAATACATAGAGTTGAAGTTGGAAGTTTACATACACCTTGGCCAAATACATTTAAACTCCGTATTTCACAATTCCTGGCATTTAATCCTAGTAAAAATTCTCTGTTTTAGGTCAGTTCGGATCACCACTTTATTTAAAGAATGTGAAATGTCAGAATAATAGTAGAGAGAATGATTAATTTCAGCTTTTATTTATTTCATCACATTCCCAGTGGGTCAGAAGTTTACATACACTAAATTTGTATTTGGTAGCATTGCCTTTAAATTGTTTAACTTGGATCAAACGTTCGGGGTAGCCTTCCACAAGCTTCCCACATTAAATTGGGTGAATTTTGGCCCATTCCTCCTGACAGAGCTGATGTAACTGAGTCAGGTTTGTAGGCCTCAATGCTCGCACACGCTTTTTCAGTTCTGCCCACAAATTTTCTATAGGATTGAGGTCAGGGCTTTGTGATGGCCACTCCAGTACCTTGACTTTGTTGTCCTGCAGCCATTTTGCCACACCTTTGGAAGTATGCTTGGGGTCATTGTCCATTTGGAAGACCCATTTGCGACCAAGCTTTAACTTCCTGACTGGTGTCTTGAGATGTTGCGTCAATATATCCACATAATCGTCCTACCTTATGATGCCATCTATTTTGTGAATTGCACCAGTCCCTCCTGCAACAAAGCACCCCCACAACATGATGCTGCCACCCCCGTGCTTCACGTTTGGGATGGTGTTCTTCGGCTTGCAAGCATCCCCCTTTTTCTCCAAACATAACAATGGTCATTATGGCCAAACAGTTCTATTTTTGTTTCATAAGACCAGAGGACATTTCTCCAAAAAGTACGATCTTTGTCCCCATGTGCAGTTGCAAACCGTAGTCTGGCTTTTTTGGAGCAGTGGCTTCTTCCTTGCTGAGCGGCCTTTCAGGTTATGTCAATATAGGACTCGTTTTACTGTGGATATAGATACTTTTGTACCTGTTTCCTCCAGCATCTTCACAAGGTCCTTTGCTGTTGTTCTGGGATTGATTTGCACATTTCGCACCAAAGTACGTTCATCTCTAGGAGACAGAACGCGTCTCCTTCCTGAGCGGTATGACAGCTGTGTGGTCCCATGGTGTTTATACTTGCATACTATTGTTTGTACACATGAACGTTGTACCTTCAGGCGTTTGGAAATTGCTCCCAAGGATGAAGCAGACTTGTGGAGGTCTACCATTTCTTTTGATTTATCAATGATATCAAGCAAAGAGGCACTGAATTTGAAGGTAGGCCTTGAAATACATCCACAGGTACACCTCCAATTGACTCAAATGATGTCAATCAGTTGCACAGGGCGGGGTCGAGACCCAGGGTCTCGAGCTTGATGACGAGCTTGGAAGGCACTATGGTGTTAAATGCCGAGCTGTAGTCGATGAACAGCATTCTCACATAGGTATTCCTCTTGTCCAGATGGGTTAGGGCAGTGTGCAGTGTGGTTGAGATTGCATCGTCTGTGGACCTATTTGGGCGGTAAGCAAATTGGAGTGGGTCTAGGGTGTCAGGTAGGGTGGAGGGGATATGGTCCTTGACTAGTCTCTCAAAGCACTTCATGATGACGGAAGTGAGTGCTACGGGGCGGTAGTCGTTTAGCTCAGTTACCTTAGCTTTCTTGGGAACAGGAACAATGGTGGTCCTCTTGAAGCATGTGGGAACAACAGACTGGGATAGGGATTGATTGAATATGTCCGTAAACACACCAGCCAGCTGGTCTGCGCATGCTCTGAGGGCGCGGCTGGGGATGCCGTCTGGGCCTGCAGCCTTGCGAGGGTTGACACGTTTAAATGTTTTCCTCACGTCGGCTGCAGTGAAGGAGAGTCCGCATGTTTTAGTTGCGGGCCGTGTCAGTGGCACTGTATTGTCCTCAAAGCGGGCAAAAAAGTTATTTAGTCTGCCTGGGAGCAAGACATCCTGGTCCGTGATGGGGCTGGTTTTCTTTTTGTAATCCGTGATTGACTGTAGACCCTGCCACATACCTCTTGTGTCTGAGCCGTTGAATTGAGATTCTACTTTGTCTCTATACTGACTCTTAGCTTGTTTGATTGCCTTGCGGAGGGAATAGTTACACTGTTTGTATTCGGTCATCTATATGTGTTGATCATGACAGTTTACACTCTAAGTTAACACCAAGTAATTTAGTCTCCTCAACATGTTCAACAGCCACACCATTCATTACCGGATTCAGGTCTAGAACTTAGGGAATGATTTGTACCAAATACAATGCTCTTAGTTTTAGAGATGTTCAGGACCAGTTTCTTACTGGCCAACCATTTCTTAACAGACTGCAACACTTTGATAAGGGTTTTAGTGATTTCATTATCACTGGTTGCTGATTATTTTATTTTATTTTTTTATTTTTACCTTTATTTAACTAGGCAAGTCAGTTAAGAAAAAAGTCTTATTTTCAATGACGGCCTAGGAACAGTGGGTTAACTGCCTGTTCAGGGGCAGAACGACAGGTTTGTACCTTGTCAGCTCGGGGGTTTGAACTTGCAACTTTCCTTTTACTAGTCCAACGCTCTAACCACTAGGCCACTGCCGCCCGGCAAGAAATACGGTTTTAGTAACTTCATTAGCACTGGTTGCTGATTATATGATATGGTTGAATCATCAGCATACATGGACACACGTGTTTTGTTTAATGCCAGTGGCAGGTCATTGGTAAAAATAGAAAAGAGCAGAGGGCCTAGAGAGCTGCCCTGGGGTACACCACACTTTACATGTTTGATATTAGAGAAGCTTCCATTTAAAAAAAACTCCAAGTTCTATTAGATAGACAGAGGTTGAAAAGCACATCAAATCAAATCAAATCAAATTTATTTATATAGCCCTTCGTACATCAGCTGATATCTCAAAGTGCTGTACAGAAACCCAGCCTAAAACCCCAAACAGCAAGCAATGCAGGTGTAGAAGCACGGTGGCTAGGAAAAACTCCCTAGAAAATAACACATACATTTTCTCAACAACAGGTTGTTGGGCTCCCGAGTGGCGCAGCAGTCTAAGGAACTGCATCTCAGTACAAGAGATGCCACTGCAGTCCCTAGTTTGAATCCAGGGTGCATCACATCTGGTTGTGATTGGGAGTCCCATAGGGCAGTGCACAATTGGCCCAGTGTTGTCTGGATTTGGCTGGGATAGGCTGTCATTGTAAATAAGAATTTGTTCTTAAACTGACTTGCCTAGTTAAATAAAAATAAATGGTCAAACATATCAAGGCTGCACCGATCAGTACATGTTGAGTGCCCTTCTCTATAAGCATGCTGAAAGTATGTTGTCCATTTATTTACAGAGAAATTGTATTTGGTCAAACCCAATTTTCCCAACAGTTTGCTTAGAGCTGGCAGCCAGCTGATAGGTCTGCTGTTAGAACCAGTAAAGGCCACTTTACCACTCTTGGGTAGTGGAATGACTTTAGCTTCCCTCCAGGCATGAGGACAAAGACTTTCCTCTAGGTTCAGATTAAAGATATGACAGATAGGAGTGGCTATAGTCAGCAACCATCCTCAGTAGCTTTCCATCTAAGTTGTCAATGCCAGGTTTGTCATTATAGATCAATAATCATTTTTCAACCTCTCCCACACTAATTTGACAAAATTCAAACTTTCAATGCTATTCTTTCATTATTTGTTTTTTAATGTATGAGTGCTCACTGGCTCACTGTTCATTGTTGGCATTTCCTGCGTAAGTTTGCCAATAATTGCCAACATCAAATGGTTTTGAATTGAATAAGCCATCGGATTCAATGAAAGATGGAGATGAATTTGTGTTTCTGCCCATAATTTAAAGTACTCCAAAGTTTATATCACTGATCTTGGCTTCATAATACAGTTTCTTCTTCTTTTTGTTGAGTTCAGTCACATCATTTCTCAATTTGCAGTAATTCAGCCAGTCAGATGTGCAGCCAGACTCATTAGCTACTCCTTTTGCCCCGTCTCTTTCAACCATATAGTTGTTCAATTCCTCATCAATCCATGGAGCCTTAACAGTTCTAACAGTCAGTTTCTTAAAAGATGTATGTTTATCAATAATTGGTAGAAGCAATTTCATAAATTAATCAAGTGCAGGAATTTGGAATTTTGACTTTCCTGGATATAGCCACTATACTGTGATCACTGCATCCAATGGGTACGGATACAGCTTTAGAACAAAGCTCTACAGCATTAGTAAAAATGTGATCGCTACATGTGGATGATCTTCTTCCTGTAGTGTTTGTAAACACCCTGGTAGGTTGATTAATAACCTAAACCAGATTACAGGCACTGGTTACAGTGAGAAGCTTTCTCTTGAGCGGACAGCTTGATGAAAACCAGTCAATATTCAGGTCCCCATCACATACACTATCAAGCATTTCACACATATTATTTAGATACTGACTGTTAACACTTGGTGGCCTATAGTAACACTCCAAAAGAAAAGGCTTGAGATGTACCAGGTGAACCTGCAACCATAACACTTCAATAACACTTGACATAAGATCTTCTCTAAGTATTACAGGGAAATGGCTCTGAATATATACTGCAACCCCTCCCCCATAAGCATTTCTGTCTCTTCTATCAATGTTATATCCTTGTATTGCTACTGATGTATCATCAAATGAATTATAAATTAAGTGAGTCTCAGAAATAGCTAATATACTGTATGAATGTTATCTGACGTTAGCAAGTTATTGATTTCATAAACCTTATTTATAAGGCTACATATTGTATATTAATATGGGCTATTTTCAGCCCTTTCCTGGGTAGCTTATCAGAGATGGACATAATATAGAAAACAGCAAACAAAGCTATACATTCAGCCGTCCATTAATCAGTTGGTGTGCATAAGTGTGTGTGTGCTGCGGGGTTGAAGCTACGAACCCATAGGCTTGGTTCGCTTAGGATGTACAATAAACAGAGTAGCAGCAGCGTATGCGAAGAGTGTGAAAGTGAGTCTATGTGCGAGTGTTAGGAGTGTCACTCGACACTCTCCACTTCAGCCCCGTTGATGTGAACGGGGGCGTGCTCAGCCCTCCATTTCCTGTAGTCCACGATAAGTTATTTTGTCTCGTTGACGTTGCTGCCAGGTCTCTGACCTCCTCCCTATAGGCTGTCTCATCGTCATCAGTGATCAGGCCTACCACCGTCGTGTCGTTGGCAAACTTTATGATGGTGTTGGGAGTCGTACCTGGCAACGCAATCATGGGTGAACAGGGAGTACAGAAGGGGACTAAGTACGCACCCCTGAGGGGCCCCTGTGTTTTGTGTCAGCGTGGCAGATGTGTTGTTGCCTAACCTCACCACCTTGGGAGGCCCGTCAGGAAGTTCAGGATCCAGTTGCAGAGGGAGGTGTTCAGTCCCAGGCTCCTTAGCTTTGTGATGAGCTTGGAGGGCACTATGGAGTTGATCACTGACCTGTAGTCAATTAACTAAAAGTCATTGTCTGAGAGATTTACATGGTTACCAAAACATCACCCCCAGGGTAAGCTTGCACAAAATATAACCCTTATTTAAGTGTATCTAAAATTCCAAGGGAAAGATTTATGGTGGAAAAATGATTGGAATCATTTCCGTTTGACCGCTAAGTTTTATGGGTGTTATGACACCTCCACTGTGGGGTTCTATAGACAGCTACGAAAATCATAGATGAAAACCCTCTTGGTAAATAGTACGGTCTTCAGCTTATCATGAGGTATTTTAACTCAGGCAAGCAGAACCTCAAGACTTCCTTAATATTAGAGATTGTTAATAGCTGGTGCGCAGACACACCACCCCCTCCTTGAGTTTACCCGACGCTACCGTTCAGTCCTGCCGATGTATAGAAAAACAGAGCTAGATTTACATTTTCCATGATCACATTGTTAGGATCGTCTTGAACAGAGATTGCACGTCTGCCAATAGAACGGAGGGTAGAGGCGGTTTATCCACTCGCCGACGTAGTCTCGTCCGGGTATTCTACACGCCGGCCTCTTCCCTTTTCGTGTGTCAAGGCTTTGTGCCTGGTCCGGGATGAGCAGTATGTCCGTCTCATTAAAAGTAGAAATCCTCATCCAAACACAGTGCCTGAATTGCACATGGACACCTGTTTAAATTCATAAATGTTCATGTGACAGAAGGATGTCATAAGGGTTGTAGGTGTAATAAAGCCTATGTATACAGGCACCAACATGTTAGAAATTAATATGGCGGAAATTAGTAATTGGAACAAAAAACATTTCTGTATAAGGCGGTGGTAATGTTCAGGATAGATAAACAGTTTGTGTGAACTGAAACGACCAACACCAGAAGAAAAGCATGCAGAAACAATATTGAACTACATATTTTAAAACGATACCATCTTTGAGGACTAACACTCAAATAACAGCCATGACAACATGCATAGAATTACAGATAGCTTGCTTCAAAACTGCAAACTTCTCTCAGCTCAACAATCTTTCATTGCTGAAAATTTGATTTACAACAGCAAAATTCTCTTCACCACCAATATACCCTTCTAGCTAACAGGCTGTTAGAGTTAACACTTCCTCTTCCAATGAACTGTGAGAAGGTGAAAATAATGAAATGGTCTATCAAATCTATTCATTTTGAAATGGATTACTTCTACCTGCCATTCTCATTCCCCTGATAATACAAGTCGTTATTTTTGTTGCGATCATATGATGGGGGTCCCTGGGTTGCCGACTTTACCAGGGCAAGAAAAGTTTGAAAAGCCCTGCACTACAGTACCCTTAACGCAAGACCTGGGACACGCATGTACAAACTCCGCTCAGCAACTTGATGTACAAACTCCGCTCAGCAACTTGATAAGTCTTTTATTTGCAATTTTCGGTTTCCTCATCTTTTCCAGTTTATGATGCAAAAAGAAGCAGTAATTCCTTAAATAATAAAGAAAGCAACAAAATATTTACAAAAGTCCAATAAAACTAAATCAATGGATGACCTAAAGCACCCCTCTCTGCATCTGGACAAACTGCCACTTCTGTTGGAAAATGATACAGCATTTTATAGTTTACATTACATCAGTAATTTATTTTTATTATTTCTGAAAAATAAAACTGACAAAAAAAACAACTTTAATATATATGTACAGAACGCTCCTGAAATGTGATTCCACTTAGAGTAGAAAAGGCTTTCGGATCATTTCTGTTTTTCTTATTTCATCAAGTTGATTTCTGTAGGTTTCAAGTTTTAATGGTGATTTTTGTCATTAAGGAGTCCTCTAGTTATGGGGTTTGTTTTCTCATTCGACAGGGGTCGAGAGAGAACGCACCCAACAGTTCATCATGTAACTACAGGAGAGGTAAAAGACGCAGTATCTCAGTCAGGATTGACTACTGGGGGAGGAAGTGAAAGGTAGGCTTTAAGGAAGCATATAGAAGACCCCCACTGTCCTCCAGTAGCCAAGGTCAGAGGCTAATGGTCAAAGGTCACAATCCATCCCCCATCTTGTTTCTCTGTCCTCAAAGTCCCAGTACTGCGGTAAACAGGAAGTGGAAAAAAGGAAAAGAACCGTCGCTCAGAAAGCCATTCAGAGCCTCTATAGTCGGCAACATACGCTTGATGTCAGCTGGTCAGCAAACATACCTCGTCTACATCATTAAAAGAAACACACTTCAACCATGCTGCGCACACACACAAAAAAAGAGAAGACAGAGCTGTGTTCGATCGGACATCACACACACGCATGGCATGATACCCCACTCCAAGGGAAAAACATGCTACATGACACCTTGTCTCTATGCGTTTGCGTGTCATATAGTATGTTGCATAATATAATTTTGTCTACAACCACAAAGAGCAGCGTGTTGGTTTGTCATTGTTTTCTCAAGAACAACAAGTCAAAAGGGTTTTATACGCAGTGACCATAGTAGTTATTCCACGCGTTTACACAAGCAAAATCCATCTCAATCATTTATTTCATTTTCGGCGGACAAACGCCATCACAAAAGAGGGAAAAGAGAATGAGGAAGTGAGCGAGAGAGAGAGAGAGAAGAGAGAAAGTGATTGCATGTCAGGTCCCTCTCTAAAAAGCCTTGTTGAGGATCGATATCAGTCCGCCACATTAAAAAAAAGGGCCACAGAGTCCAATTCTCTCCTCGGGCTCCCCTTGCAATACACCTCCCTAGCCATAGAGGGCGGTGGTGGTTTTAGAGAGGACATTTAGTCCTTGTCGGACTCCTCTTCGGCCTCGCGGAGCCAGGTGAAGAAGGCGGTGACCGACTTTAGGGCCACGCCCTTGCCGGTCTGCTCTGCGGGGTCTTTGCTGGACTCCCACCTGTAGAAGGCCTCCTCTTTGATCACGTCCTCGTCGTACAGCGCGTCAAAGAACATCCGCAGCAGATCTGGCGAAGGGAGGATGCCACAGTCAGAGAGGGTAGTTAAGATGCACAGCCATAATCATGATTCCTGAACTATGAATCTAGCCACAACACCATCTGATAGAGAAATGTGGATAAATACATACGCCTTCAGCAAACATTTTAATTCACACAAACAATCAAAGTTCATCTTACATCATTTTTTTTTTTGCGAGACAGAAGACAATGCCAGTGGGGCAGAATGTGAACGACAATCACAAAATCTACACGGAATGGGAAGCAACTGCAGTGCTGTGGATGTTCACGACAAAAAGAAACATCAAAACGGAGGTTCTGTATCTGAGCTGGTGATTAGCTGGGCCACAAGAGACTACAGCCAATGAATAGGCAAAGAGGTTTACTCTGCGAGCACTCTAGCACACCAGGACAATGAGGTTGTAAAGGTGTGACTCTAGCCTCGCTACCCACAATCATACACAACCTCACAGAACTGAGGCGAAACACACACACACCACAGTACTGTACTCACTGGCCGGTTGCTCCATGTGCACCATGAGGGCCTGGAGGGCGTAAAGGGCCTGCAGCTCCCTATGCTCGTCACTCAGGTACCGCTGCAGCAGCTTGGCCCTCTGGGTAATCTGCTCCACGTCCACCTTGTACGGGTTCTCACCTGGACGGAGGGAAAGAGGGAGAGCGTGTTAGAGTGAGTGAAGGCGGAGAGAGAGGGAGAAAGGATGGATGCATGTTCCACCCTCATTCTTCTTACAACGTAGTCTCCAACCAGTCAACCCGATTCATAGGAAAATTAACCCAGACCCATAAACCTAGAGTAGCACCAAACGACCAACACTCATTCTACACCCAACATGATGCCCACATTGCCAATCAGACAGATATCAGAATGTACCAGCGATTGAGCATAGAACCAGAAGTCGGGAACATTCTGGCACCGAATACATAGCACTGTCCTTGGTTTCGCTCCATCACACACACACAGGGCAACAGCATGCCAAGAAAGGAGGTTGGAAGCATCTTTAAGGTACGCAAACAGAAGGGACAGATATGGGCTTCGCGGTACTCACATATAACAGCTGACTGGCAAATGGAGGTCATCAGAGCACGCACAAACTGGTTGGCAGCCGCCTGCTGTTCGTCCAGGTTGGCCTGTAAGTGAGAGGGTAAATAAATAAGTAGTTACCACACAGAGCCTGCTTTCCCAAAAGTTACATGTAGATAGCGTGTTTAAACTTTCAATTGACCTGCTGAAACACAAAGTTGCATATGCACATCACACACACCTCGACCCAGTCTCTGATGCGCTGGTTGTTAGCCCTGTCCTGGATCAGTCTGTCCAGATGTTTGCTAAGCTCCTCCCCGCTCATGGGCTTCTTCTGATTGGTCTCATCCGACTCCTCCCCCAGGGTAAACTCCATTTTCTGGAAAGAGCGAACACACCATAGAATTACATTAGGAACTCTACAGAAGGCACACTCCGATCCCTCAGGTTGCCTGACCACGTCACGAAAATTGATACGCGCGCGTTGCAGAGGCAGCGCGTTATGATTCTGAAAGGTCAAATAGCCATCTACAATGATAAGAGGTGGCTTGTTTCAGTTAGTTGTGTCTTGTTCTTGAGATCGCGTCTCGAGGTGTTTGGACTTATGTCACGTCTATGCAAATATGGCTCAAATTAGCTAGCTAACCAACAACTGTGACAACGCAATTGGAGTCAACCAATGCTTATTGTATGTTTTCAATAAACATTTGGAGACTAAATATAGTTCACGCTGTTGTCAATGATCCTTTGATTCTAAGCCAACAAGGTCCGTTTTGCACACATCGGTTTCGTTGCTAAACACACCTATAGAACGAGAAGGCAAACCCCCCCTTAACCAAAACAACAAAAATCTTCTAATTTATTTAGGGCAGTCGCATGTTCAGTCCACCGATCTTAAATCTTACATGGCATTCAGATCGAGTGGCACTAAAAAAAATATGATTATTATTTTTTGTAAAGTTTAACCCCTTCTCCCACACTGACCTGTTCAGTCACAAACTTATTGACGTCCTCATCCTCTGGCAGGAAGTCTCTCCAGTTGAGCCCTGCTTCCGTCCACAGACCACCCACCTTCTTATGGGTCTGAAAATCATTTATTTTTTTACAAATAATTAATACACAATTAATTTACACACACCCAAAATATTTTATGGACATACACAAACCCCACAGAGCTGCTTGCACAGAGACACTTACCATTCCTTTGCAGAGTAAGTTGAGAATCTGCACCAGCAGCAGACCAGCCTTACCCAGGGGAACCAGAGGCTTGGAGATCTCCCTGGAGAAACACACACAGTAGCAAAAGGTTACCGAGCGTTCCTTTAAACTTCTCATTCATTCTTTACATCCGTCTCAAGCTCTATATTTTCTTGACTAGCACTTCTTCACTATTCATCCACAAAGTCAAGCGTCAGTCAAAGCCTTTCTGGAACCAACGCTGTTACATGGAAGTGACTGCCGGGAGTTGGGGCCTATGCAACCTATATAGAGCCTGGGCCTCACCTGAAGAGCTGTCCCATGGGGATGCCTCCGTCATGGAGCATGGGGGTGATGAGCTCAGCCAGGTATTGCCAGATGTGGGGGATGTCTATGGCCATATCCTCAGCCACCTCCAGGATCTCCTGGAGCCTTTGATTAAAACATAACCAGGTAAAGACCTTATTCAGTACTCTCTCACCCACAAAACAAGGCAATGTAATCACTATCTTGTGGACAGGATTGCGTGCTTCCTCAAAACACACACTTTCTTTCACCATTTCAGAAACGCACACAACCTGGTCTTTAGGGCACTACTCTCTCTGCCTCTCACCCCTTGTAGTACTGTGTTGTGGGCAGGGTGCCGGCCTTGAGGAGTTGGTGCAGCAGCAGGCCCATCCGTTCCCTGGCGATGGCGCTGCGCTCCAGAGTGTCCTCCAGGCCGTTCCGCACAAACACAAAGAGCAGCGGGGCGCTGTTCAGCTCCCCTACACACTGCAGCGCCTCCTACAGGGCCGGAGGGGGAAGGACAGGGGTTTAGTATTACAGCAGTCAGCTATGCAATCGCCTCTGTGTGTGTACCTTTGTCATGGACACAAAACTGATTGTGTGTGTGTGTCTGTGTGCATCTTCATGTTGTCGATGTGGTGTGTGTGTGTGTACCTTCATGTCGTTGAGATGGAGGTACTCCTCGATGATGGCGCTGGACTTCTTGTCCAGCTCCTCCTCGGTCATGGCCGGTTTGGCCGGAGCAGCGGGGGGAAGGGTGGGGCCTGTCTCACGCTTCACTGTACAGATACAACACAGTTACACACACTATTGTACACAAAAACATATATTACACTACGGTGTGTGCACATGAATCCAGTGTGTGTGTGAATGATGTATGTGTTGGCAGTAGAAGTGTGTGTGTGTATAGTCTCTTACCAACAGCCTCCTTGCTAGGAGCCCTGTCCCGGCTACCACTGCCTCCCCGGTCACGGCTGCCTCTGTTCCGGTCGTCAGACATGCTGGCTACGCGCCGGACGGGGGGTTCCGTAGGGGTGCGACTATCGCTCCTACGCTCCTCTGTCTCGCGGCTGAAGCTGCGCTTGGTGACAGGCGGGCGGGCGTCGCGACTACTGTCGCGCCGCTCGAAGCGGTCGAACCTGTCCCGGTCCCCGCCGCGGTCACGACTGGAGCTGGACCTACGGAGAAGGAGAGAGATATTGGAGAGTGGAGAGGGGATAGAAAATTAAGGTGTGTAAGCGAGAGTCGGGGGGCAGAGAGAAAGATCAGGAAGAATGAGGGGGAAACGGAAAGCAAAACAGCAACAGAGGTACTGACCTCTGGGGTACCCTGCGGTCAGCGTCCGAGGACGACGCTGGTGGAGCAGACTGCTGCAAGGCAGAGAAACGGTTGCCAGTGGCCGGACGGCCAGTCTCCGCTATTAGAGAACAAAAGGAAGGAAGGAATGAGCGAGAGATCAATACACGCATATCACACAAATGCCAAGGTTGTATAGTACAGTGTGCACTATAAGTGTGTATAGTACAGTGTGTACTATAAGTGTGTATAGTACAGTGTGAACTATAAGTGTGTATAGTACAGTGTGAACTATAAGTGTGTATAGTACAGTGTGACACATTTGTTCGGTATTTTGCACTTGTGTGAGGGATGTCGGTGTGTGTTTGTATGAAGTAGGCTTCTACCCGACTCCCTGTGTTCGGCACGCGCCCATATGTGGCCCTACCCGGTTCAGCTCCGGCGGCAGGCTTGGCTCCTGTGGTGCCTCCACTGCTGCCCTTGCCCCAGCTGCCCCACATGCCCTTACCCCCGAGCTGGGGCGCAAGGAGCTGGTTGTTGAAGTCCAGAGCACCAGGCTAGTGGGCGGAGAGGTCAAAAGGTTAAAAGGTTGAGAGCAGAGGTGATGACATAAGTATATCCATCTCAATGGGGACTCGACTTGGTAAAACAAAATGACGTAAAATGGCTACTTAAGTGACAAGTGAAATCCCTGAGAATAAACTCTTCACCTGGTCATGTGATCGCAAAAAAGCATCCTTATGAGCTACTGAAATACAATCAATACACACTATTGTTTACCTTCCCCCTCATAATTAGGAACCCGATTTGTGTTGGTTTAGTAATTAAAAACGCGTTCCTTTATTAGTTGCGAACTTTAAAACCACCGCTCACCTTGGTGATCTTGCTGAGCCGGCTGGTATCGATGGGTCTGTTCTTGGTGGAGATGGGCACTGTGTTCCAGCCTTCGTCCTGGGGCTGGCTGCCCCTAGCCCCCTGGCCGCCGTGCTGGCCCCCACGGCCCCCCTGATCCCTTCCTCCTCTGTCTCGGTCTCCCCCCCTGCCGTCTCTTCCTCCACCACCACCACCTCCTCCTCCTCCTCTTCCACCACCACCTCCTCCTCCTCCTCCTCCACCACCACTGTCATTCCTTGACATAAGCTGCTGTTGGACCTTGACCAGCTGCATTTGCTCCTCTCGCTCAGCGTCCTTGTGGATCTGGTCTATGGTCTTCGGGCCTTGCTCCCCTCGCCGGGGTACCCAGCCACTCTGGTGGAGGGAGAGAACTCTTTTAAAGTTTAAGAATTAGCAAAGGCTTTAGAGCCATATGATGAATTAGAGTATGGTCATTACTGTGACGCCATGACTGTAATGATACTATTGCAGAGAAGACAGAGAGGAAAGAAGAAGTAAAAGAGAGCGCTGAAGAGGAGAGAGGAGGGGATGGCGTGAAGGACAGAAAGAGAGAGGAAGATACAGAATGATGGAGGGAGAGAAAAATGAGAAAACATTGCACAGAGAGGGATGGAGGGAGGTGTAGTTGTACCCGTCTGAGGTCGATGACGTCCTGCAGCATGAAGCGGATCCTGGACGAGGTCTTCTTCTCCTTGATGATCTTGTCCATCTGGGCAAAGTACTGGTCCATACGGGGCTGTAGGGACAAACAGAGGGACACTCAGACTGGTGTGTGTGTGGCCATTCACATTTCTGCAGAGAAAATGTCAGGTATCAGTATGTGTGTCCCTGTGCATTGGCATGCGTACATGCCTTTATGTGCCTGTATCTCTCTCTCTGCATACCTTGGCCTTCTCAAAGTCCAGGTCCTTGCCGATGGTGGACAGCAGTCTACAGAGGCACTCCAGCGATTCCTCGTCGTGGTTCTTCAGCAGCTTGACGATGCAGTCGTGCATGATGGCCTCCGTCAGCATCTTCAGCTTGAACAGCTCGCCGATGAACTTGATGTTGCCCAGCGACCGCCGGCGCGCCTTGTCCTTCGCCTCCTCCAGCTCCGCCTTCAGACCGGCTTTCTCCTCCTGGGAGGCGAGAGGTCAAAAGGTCATTTGAAAGTAAAGAAAGCTCTATTGCCCAAAATGCACCCGCTCTTTGAGGGTTCGGGACGGAACAGAATGTGATTCTATCTTTGCTAGTTCAACCACAGACCTCGGCAAAAGTGAAAAACAGCAAGTCAAATGAATAGTCAAATACATGGATTTAGAATTTATGAGGATACAGACCAATCTTGTGATATTGGCAATATAAACAAGGGTTGGATATGAATATAACAGAACGCATCTGTTGTGTAGACAGGATGTGATGTCGTACCTCTTTTGCGGCCTCCATCTCCTTCTGTTTGGCCTCAAAGATCACGTCGTCGTCCTGGTCCTTCTCAAACTCCTTCTGACAGCGGTTCAGCAGCAGCTTACGGAAGTTCACAGTCACTCCCGGCTTGTCTGTGGTGGGCACTTTCAACTGGGAGGACACAAGGAAAGGAAACAAGAAACAAGTCATGTTTAGTTCAAGGTCAGTTTCGTTTATGTTCAGTGGCTTAGAGAAGTACACTCAAACAAATGGATGAAGACAGAATTAAAACAGAGGGGGAGAAAAGGAACGAAAGAGGGCTTCTCAGCTCCTCGAGTTCTTCATTTCCATCCCTATACTGCAGTGTATGGATGTGCATCTTTCCCTTTCAAGACGACACCATACACACCTAGATACATGGGCCCCGAAATTATACATTTTAGTTAGAAACGATTCGGTGTGATTCAGTTTGATGCACTAACATTAATTTTCCATTCTAAATTCAAATCTGCTAGGGCCTCCCGAGTGGCGCAGCGGTGGAAGGCAATGCATCATAGTGCTTGAGGTGTCACTACAGACCCGGCTTTGATCCCAGGCTGTCACACAACCGACCGTGACCGGGAGTCCCATAGGGCAGCATACAATTGGCCCGGCGTTGTCCGTGTTAGGGGAGTGTTTGGCCGGGGGGGGCTTTACTTGGCTCATAGCGCTCTGGCGACTCCTTGCTGCGGGCCCGAGCGCCTGCAGGCTGACTTCGGTAATCAGTTGAACGGTGTTTCCTAAGGCACATTGGTGCAGCTGGCTTCCGGGTGAAGCAGGAGGGTGTTAAGAAGAGCGGCTAGGCGCGTCATGTTTCGGAGGACGTAAAAGTCTGCTGCTGATGGAGCTCATGAGCTGGGCCTCTCTCAACTGGACCTGTCTGAGCTGACTTCTGTGTGTAATGATGTACGTAGGCACCTGATCTGAGCCATAAAGGAGATAAGGCATCTACCACCCCACTACAAGAACTTGTCATGTATTTTTTGCACATTAACTGTTTGAGCTAGTAATGTATCAATAGTTATCATTTACAAAATGAGCGATGGACATAGCCAATGAATAGCACAACTCGGTTGTCACAAACTATGGAGGTATTTTCAGAAGGCAGAATGTAATGAGCAACATTTATTTTAGTTAACCAGCGATTCGTAATGGTTCAATCAACTTTCTGACTGATGCACTTGTATCTTTAACATTTGAATCGGGTACCAACGTGTACTGGTGACGCGTTACCTCCCTACTGCACTGGTCCAAACACATGGCTCAAAGTAGAGGCAGAGAGAACGAAAGAAAAAAAGACAAACACAAAATTCCCAAACGTCGTCAGTCACGTCACTCACCCCCATAAGGCAGCGGCACATGTTGGCGTAGGCCACGGAGAAGTTGGGCTCGGAGATGGCCTTCTCAAAGATGAGGTCGATCACTCCCTTCAGCCGCTCCTCCGTGTCGATGGTCAGCTCGGTGACCTGTTTCATCAGTTGCTGGAACATCTGAGGGGTCAGCTTGTTGAGGATGGAGCGGACCCTCTTGAACAGCTCCTGGGTCTTGGCCTGCTCGGGGTCGTCGCTCTCCTCCTCCTCGGGACCGGTCCCGCGGCTCCCCGCCATCTTCACCGCGGGCTTCCAGGCTTTCTCTGCCTTGTTGAGCTCCACGTCGCCGCCTAGCGATGAGGAGATGATGATCTTGCGGGGCTCCTTACGCTGGCCCTGCTGGGAGCGCCGGGGTCCTGGGGGCTGGGGGGGAGAGGAGAGAGCGCAAAGGGGGGAAAGCAAGATGGGTGAGGGGTAGAGGGATAAAACAGAGAGAAAGAACATCATGTAGAGCAGATAAGAGGGAAATGATGTCTATGAACTTCAAACAAACTGGGCCGTCAATCTATTCACAACTTGCGCCCAGCTTTAGACATAAACAAGGTAGAAAGCAGCCCCAGTTCCACTCAATGGCAGTCTTAGAACACTATTCAATGGTCATCTTTAAAGGCTCACAATAAATTACTGGTTGTCGACCAATTAAACCATTTGTTTTCAAGCAACGTGTGACAAATGATTGATTTATATCACGTGGAGAGTGAGGTAATGACATACTATGAACTGTGACTAATGCTTTCCAAGAGACAACAGCCCAACACGTGACCAAAAAAAATGGTCGATCTTGGTCTTGAATTATAGGATCTCTACGCACTTACAGAGGCATCTGGATGGATATAACCCGTTTTAGCAAAGATGTGTGCTCGGTTTTATACACCTGTCAGCAATGGGTGTGGCTGAAATAGCCAAATCCACATACCTTTGTGTATATATATATATAGTGTATTAAAAATAATATATATATTTACAAAGAACAAAATATGGGGGATTGGAAATGGAGACCAATTTTTCCACTTAAGCCTCCATCCATCTGCCATATTAAATATGATCTAGCCCATAAAATAAATAATATATATATATATTTTGAAGTGTCCACTATATAACTCCATACACGGACCCACACTGCGATACTCACTCCCATATGGTCCCTTCCAGGGCCCCGTGGTCCCCCTCCCCCACCTCCGGAGGACTGTCTGCCCAGGTTACCCATGAAGGCGGGGGTGAAGTCTGGCCCGGCGTTCATCATGTTGCGACCCGGCTCCGCTGGGCGCATGGGGGTCTTATTGGCCTACAGAGAGGAGAGGATTAAGAACCTATGAATTTGACATTGAAATTAGTATTCGGGACAGACTCGAAAAGCACACGAATGAACTACGGGAGCATAATCACGTCACTTAGTTGTGAATAATACACTTCAAACTGGATGCCTATAAAAAAAAAATATATACCCATATTGGCTCATTAAATTGTTATTTCTTTCCTTCAATGACATAGTTTACCTTATCCAACACCACATCACAGATAAGAGGCAGGCCCTCGGGCTTGTTCATGCTGGCACCAATGTACCGGAAGCCCAGCAGGAACTCCCTGTCGTACCTCTTCTTATCCTCCGGGTCGATAGGCTTCCATTGCTCTGTTGGGAGGAAAGGGTGGAGGAGTGGGAGAGTTTGAACAGGCGACGGACTCTTTCATACTGCTTAACCGTTGCTGGGACACATTCAACCAAATCTATCAGACTGCTCCTGAAGAGACATGCCATACACCTGCATAATGGGGTTGTTGACCATTCAAATAGTCGGAGTCAACAAAGATGAATTGGGTCACCTACAGACAAATGTATTTCTAGGGGGCCACCCACCTCCTTTGTACTGGTACTTGAGGTCGCCTGGTTTGAGCGGGGGCGTGTCGGCATTCTGCTTGTCCTCCTTCTCCTCCCACGTCTCGTCTGGCGCGTCGGCGGGCACCAAAGGGGGAGGGGCCACAGGGCTGGGCTCCGCCAGAGTGGACAAGGGCTCGGGGGCAGCCGCCGCCTCCTTCTCCTGTATGGATGAGAGAGTTGGGAGAAGGGACAGGACAATTGGAGGGGTAAGACGGAGTAGAATGAATTTGAGACCCCTACAATGCCGTCAGGATTTGGGGTGACAATCTTTTTTGCTACATTTTATTTTGTTGTTGTGAGAGAATACAAGTTTCAAATTCGCATACGGGAAGTTTGACAAAAACTGTCTGGAAAGTGAAATGATTGTCTCGACAGATATACCAGGACTCCAGGCACAAAGACCAACGGTGCCATATGCCAAGTTGCTCTTGCACTGACCAAACCGGAGTAGCAGCTGGACTGCAGTGCTGGGAGTAACAATCTTACACGTTTTTCAAGGTTTACCACTGGTGCACCTTCAAGTGGTCACGGCCACTGTTCAGAATAGCTCATGACTTTAGAATGCCGCTCTGCTCTATGCAAGCAGGCACATGAGTAGATACAAACGCACCTCTTTGAAGGCATCCAGCATGTCTCCTATGGCCTCCTTCTTGTTCAGCTCCTTCATGTTCCTCTTCTTCTTTGGCACAGACACAGCAGCTAGGAGAGGAGGGTTACATCCAGAAGTTGTTACGTCAAAACCTGAAGCCACACCATCCAGAACCCGTCTGCACCAGCCAAACCCTTGGTGCACACTACTTCCTGACCAAGTGATCCCGGCCAGTAAAAACCTTCCCCTCTCACCTTGCATAGACGTGTCCTCTGAAGGGCTACTGGCCAAGGGCACCGTGGCTGCATCTTCCTCTTTCTCCCCCTCCTCTGCCACAGCAGCATCTGCAAGGATAGCAGTTTCCTGAGGTGTGGGAACGGCAGGCTCGGTGTTGGGCATTGCAGTTCGCTCTTGTGCGGGCACGGGGGCGTCTACCTCGTCGGGGTACTCCTGGGGGAGGCCGTTGGACAGGGGCGTCTGCACCTCGCTCTTCTGGGCCATGGCGGGCTCTGCCTCCGGGACAGAGGGAGTGACGGCAGGAACAGGGGCAGACACGGGCACAGCAGCAGCAGATTCCTGTTTCGGCGCTGTCGGCTCGACCACGCTCTCAGTTTTAGTGGGAGCTTCCACAGACACCACCGGCTTCACAGCCGGGGCAGAGTGTTTGATCGTTGCTGTGGCAACGGGGGTCAAAGGTCGTGGAGCGGGCTTAGTGTGTTCTTTAGCGACCGCCACCGTAACAGGCGCCACTACCTCTGGCTTGGTGGTAAGCACAGGCTCCTGCTTTACCTTCTCTACAATCTCCTCCTCCACCACTACTTCTTCTTCCTTTTTATTCTCTGCCTCCTCTTTCTCCGCTACCAGAGCAGGAGGCTTCTCGACGGCTGCTAGGGCGGCCGAAGGCTCTTCCTCAATGGGAGGAGCCTCAGGAGTCACTGCCTTTCCCGCCAGGGTCACACCGGCATCCACCGTGTCACTGACCTGAGCGATGGTGGTGCTGGGGGGTGGTGTCTGCACCTCTGCAGGGGCAGGGGAGGTAGGAGCTGCCGGGGGCGAGGGGGATGGGGGAGGGGCCTGGTCTTCCTCTGGCGGAATGGCCTCCTCCGCAGCCGTGGGGACAGCCGATTGGCTGGCGACCTGTTCGGTAGGTGGGGCTGCCAGGCTATCTTTTTCCTGCTTGGCCTCAGTTGAGACGGTGGCGGTGGCAGGCTCTGGGGTCACCAACGCAGGAGGCGGGGTCATGGCGGCCATTGTTTCTGCAGGTTCCGTGTTGTCATCTGAAAAAATACATAATCAGTTCAGAACCGTTTTGGAACTATTACGTAATATCATTCAATCATTGAAGATCAAGTTCATCGTTTACTTCATGCTGTTCTACTCTCTATGTAATGTGGCAAATATCACCATGTAAAGACATTGTAGTACCACAAGACCTGGGAGGACGCTCACCTGTTCTCGTCATCATGGTGACGGGCTTTGTAACTTCTCCGTTGGTCTGGGAAGGACCTTCTCCCTCTGTAGTGGAGGACTAGTGGCAGAAAACGAGGAGCACCGTAAAAACTACCGTACACTAGAGTTAAAAAATAATAATCACAAATATGTTGCACAGTGTTTTCTAACGCTATCCTATTGCCTTGATCAAAACCAGTCGAGTTGGAGACGAGACACAACAACCTAAAAGTAAACACTAACTGAATGGAACCGTTCTGGAACAGTTGGCTTCCATTCCAAACTTCCTGGTCTCCCCTATGACATAATCTCTGTGGAATCATCTCAAAGACACAAGATTCCAAACTTGCATTGTGAGCTCATCACTGGGAACGATCCCAAGGAGGTGGCGAAACCAGGGGATGTATTGAGGGATGTGAAACATTTAGAGTTGAATGTATAGAACTAGAATGTATAGAGCTGACACGGCTCTGTCTGAAACATTCGTATCTGTTCTACATGATACATTTCTGCTCCCGCCCCATAGTTTATTTGATGTCCTCATATGATAAATACCAATCACAAAGTTTCAGGATGTGAACAGCAATAGAGTTTTAATCATTGGACAACAACGTTTCTGAATGGTCTGTGAGGTTACATTGTCCTGAACAGGCAGGCCCCAGTGGGTAGCGAGGCATACCTGTGATGGGGGGGTGGAGGTGGCCCTTCCCCCGGACATGATCTCCTCTGTGATATCGCGGCCCCCCTGGTTGGGGTCTCGTATTCTGATCTGAAGAGAAGGAGGAAGTTGAACAACCGACAGTCAGACTACTTCACATTAAAAATCGACTAGCCTGGGCAGTATTCACTAGACGCCAACAGATGAAAAACGCACCGAAACCGGGAGGGACTGGCTATCCGTTTTCTTTTCCCCATTGCAAAACGTTTTGCTACGGTATATACTGATGAATACAACCCTAGTTAAATAGGCCTAAATAAATGATAGTCCCCTTTCCTCTTCTCCCGTCATCCCTCCTACCGTCTAAACTAATCTATACTTCTTTCCCGTTGTTCAATCTCCATCTGTGTCATGAGGTGAGTTGCCTTTAATCACATATCTAGGGTCACATTACCCCGAGGCCAATTCTGATATAGGAACAGATTACCATCCCCCGGATTCTATCTTTAACCATAAGGGGGAGGGAGAGAAGGTATCCGTGTCTGACCCCGTATAAGCGGTAAGGGGCAAGATGTACTACTCCTGCACTGCATTGACCTCAGCAGCGAGGTCATAGTATACCAGCTGCCCTCTGACCTTTATAGGGCTTTTCCACTCCTAATATATACCCTGGTATTATACTAGAGAAAGTTCTCAACAGTGTGGGCTGACACTAACGACTTGTTAAAAGCAGCATCAACAACTTCTGAATCCCCTGAACAGTTGCTTTTTATAAGGAAAAGGCCCAATTGATATGCTAACAGTTAACCTTTGCCATGTTCACGCACCAAGTCCCAGTCTGGCCCCATGTCAGGGTCAAAAGACTGCGTCTTCAGGCCAAACACAAGGGGTACAGTCTTAAAGTGGAAAAGCAAGATTAGTTTGTGGTACAGTACCGCTATGCGCTCCCTCTTGGGTGCCAGTTGTTGGCTCGGCGGCGGCTGAGGGGGCAGGGCCTGTTGCTGGGGCTGGGCGGGGCTTATCATGACAGGCGCCGTTTGGACAGGGGGTGTGTGGCTGTACTGGGGCTGGGCTGGGTAGTAGGCACCTGCTGTAGGGGGGGGGGCAAGTCAAACACAGCACGAAAAGCAACACACAATCACACACTAAAATGACCACAAACATATCATACAGACTAAACAAGCATTGAAATAACCACACACTGAAATAGAACATGTTAAAATAACCACAACAGGGCCTAAAATAAAAAACCCTGCCAGATGTGGGTAGATTGGCATTGGTGGGTAAGACGTCTATTTCCCCAGCCACATTGGCAGTGCAAGCACTTCACTCGCATTTGCGAATAAGAAGAGAGTTAGAAGTGAAGAACGAGCACATTTACAGCAATATAAAGAGCTGGCAGCTAAATCGCACAAAGAACGACCAACCCTAAAACACGCCAGCTCCCACACTGCCTGGCTGGGGAGCTGTGTGCACTGGGATTGAAGTGCTGAAGTAAGACTGGTTTTAGAAGCGCTGAGCACAGGCATAAATGTTGGTCTAATTCACTCTTAAAGTCTACTACAGTGAGACTGTGTTCCTTGGCTATTACAATGTTTTGTTCAATGTTCACAAGCCAGGTTGTTTCCAATGTGTCTGCTTCAACTGCTAGCGAAGACCTGAGATATTTTAAGATGTAGCCGATGCCACAAATAATGAAATAGCATTGAGCAATATACCACATTACTGATTACTAGTAATACATTTGTTTGAGAAACATTACAAAGCATGCTCCTCCAGGTTTGGGGGGGAGGGGGGTTAAGTGGCTGGGGGACCAAAAGGTTTGTTTCAAGCCCTGACCCACATGCACCCGGAGCAAAATAAAACTATGTATACATAAGGGTGGGGCAGCTACAAACCAAACAAACACACAAAACTACAAACCATACATGCAGATAAAGATGCAGCCCCGCACACACCGTGCAACACACACTTACTCACCGGGGTAGCGCTGGGAGGTGAGAGGAGCGCCGTGGAGAGAGAGACGCCCGTTCTCTCGCCCGCCCCCTCTCCCCCCACCCCCCCGCCTTTCCCTCGCAGCCAGAGAGGGCTCTGAACACGACAGGGGGAGGAGAGGAAAGAAGCGAGGGAAGGGAAGAGAGAAAAAGGAGAGAGAGAGAGAGAGAGAGAGAGAGAGGACAGGAAGAGAGATGCAGAGTGAGTGAATGAGAAGGGAACCAGAGGTAAGCAGGGTGTTAAGGCAGTAAGAGGCAGCAGGTGAGAAGACAGAACACAGACTGATAGAGCCGAACCAAAGCCAGAAAAAACACACACACAGCCTTGGTCCTAAGAGAAACAAAGACCACCATACACACAAACACCTGCCAGGCAAAACCACTACAAACAACCAGCAAAGCCATACGGTAAAGAACCTAAGATCAACTGACTGATCAACTGGAAGATCAACTAAGATCAGGCCCTAAAATTAACACCCGCCACCTGCCAAATGCGGGTAGATTTCGGCATTGGCAGGTAAGACTCCACCAGCAACGTTGGTCAGGGCTCAACAGTGCAAGCATTTCACTCGCATTTGATAACAAATATAGTCAAGTGTGAAAACTTTTATAGTAAAATGAATTCTGCTGTAACTGTTTTCAAACTATAGCTGGAAAATGTAATCGCACAAAGTCAAAGAACGACGAAGCCTATATACAGTTGAAGTCAGAAGTTTACATACACTTAGGTTGGAGTCATTAAAACTCGTTTTTCAACCACTCCACAAATTTCTTGTTAACAATCTATAGT
The DNA here is from genome assembly GCF_018296145.1 of Oncorhynchus tshawytscha. NCBI lineage: Eukaryota > Metazoa > Chordata > Actinopteri > Salmoniformes > Salmonidae > Oncorhynchus > Oncorhynchus tshawytscha. Next base: position 50,008,237 of record NC_056438.1, on the reverse strand, counting down.
TTTGGCAAGTCGATTAGGACATCTACTTTGTGCATGACACAAGTAATTGTTCCAACAATTGTTTAGACAGATTATTTCCCTTATCATTCACTGTATCACAACTCCAGTGGGTCAGAAGTTTACATACACTAAGTTGACTGTGCATTTAAACAGCTTGGGAAATTCCAAAAATTGTCATGAATTTAGAAGCTTCTGATAGGCTAATTGACATAATTTGAGTCAATTAGAGGTGTACCTGTGGATGTATTTCAAAGCCTATCTTCAAACTCAGTGCCTCTTTGCTTGACATCATGTGAAAATCAAAAGAAATCAGCCAAGACCTCAGAAACAAAAATGGTAGACCTCCACAAGTCTGGTTCATCCTTGAGAGCAATTTCCAAACGCCTGAAGGTATCACGTTCATCTGTATGCAAATAAACACCATGGGACCACGCAGCCGTCATACCACTCAGAAAGGAGACACGTTCCGTCTCCTAGAAATGAACTTACTTTGGTGCAAAAACTGCAAATCAATCCCAGAAAAACAGCGAAGGACCTTGTGAAGATGCTGGAGGAAACCGGCACAAAACTATCTATATCCACGAGTCCTATTTCGATAGAACCTGAACCACTCAGCAAGGAAGAAGCCACTGCTCCAAAAACGCCTGACTACAGTTTGCAACTGCACATGGGGACAAAGATCGTACTTTTTGGAGAAATGTCCTCTGGTCTGATGAAACAAAAAATAGAACCGTTTGGCCATAATGACCATCGTTATGTTTGGAGGAAAAAGGGGGATGCTTGCAAGCCGAAGAAAACCATCCCAAACGTGAAGCACGGGGGTGGAAGCATCATGTTGTGGGGGTGCTTTGCTGCAGGAGGGACTGGTGCACTTCACAAAATAGATGGCATCATGAGCAACATCAAGACATCAGTCTTGAAGCTTGGTCGCAAATGGGTCTTCCAAATGGACAATGACCACAAGCATACTTCCAAAGTTGTTGCAAAATGGCTTAAGGACAACAAAGTCAAGGTATTGGAGTGGCCATCACAAAGCCCTGACCTCAATCCTATAGAAAATTTGTGAGCAAAACAGAAAAAGCGTGTGTGAGCAGAGAGGCCTACAAATCTGACTCAGCTACACCAGCTCTGTAAGGAAGAATGTGCCAAAATTCCCCCAACTTATTGTGGAAGGCTACCTGAAATGTTTGACCCAAGTTAATCAATTTAAAGGCAATGCTACCAAATACTAATTGAGTGCATGTAAACTTCTGACCCACTGGGAATGTGATGAAAGAAATAAAAAGCTGAAATAAATCACTGTTATTCTGACATTTCACATTCTTAAAATAAAGTGGTGATCCAAACTGACCTAAGACAGGGAATTCTTACTAGGATTAAATGTCAGGAATTGCGAAAAACTGAGTTTAAATGTATTTGGCTATGGCGTATGTAAACTTCCGACGTCAACTGAAGCTCATTCCACTTGCGCTGCAACACAGCCTTGCTGTGGCCCTCTGTGCATGTGAAGATCTGAGTCAAAGATGAATTTTTAGAAGCCTACCCACAGGCATAAAAATTGGTCTAATTTACTTGAAACTAAAGTCCACCGAAGTGAGACTGCCCTTGTTTCTTCACTATTTACATTGTTTTGTTCACAAGCTAGGTTGTTTCTCTCTCTTTGAGTTTCAACTGCTAGGGAAGAGAAAACGCTTCTACTAGTCAGACTCAATCTCACAGGCGCGTTTGTCTCATCTGTGATACAGTATTTTGGTTAAAAGACTTGGGTCACAGGCTCCCGAGTGGCACAGCGGTCTAATGCACCGCATTGCAGTGTTGCGGCATCACTACAGCCTGGGGTTCGATCCCAGGCTGTGTCATTACCGGCTGTGACCTGAAGTCCCATAGGGTGGCACACAATTGGCTCACCATCGTCCGGGTTAGGGGAGTGTTTGGCTTTACATGGCTCAAGACGCTCTAGCGACTCCTTGTGGCAGGCCGGGCACCTGCAAGCTGACTTCGGTCACCAGTTGAAAGGTGTTTCCTCCGACACATTAGTGCTTCCGGGTCAAGCGAGCGGGTGTTAACAAGTGCGGTTTGACGGGTCATGTTCCAGGGGAAAAATTAAGGGCTCAGGTAACAAAAAATATTACAAGACCTTAAACAAAGTACAATCCGCAAGCATTGCCTTGCCTCTGTCGGCGACTCGAGTGGAAACACTTCTAACATGTGTAATTTAAGTGTAATTTAAGTCGCCATCACAGCAGCAAAGTAATTCCCAAACTCCATGAATCATCAGAGAGAAATTGGATAGGAATTGACAGACACCCTATCTAACGCTCTCCACTGATAGTTGGACTTCCAGAGCAACTCAAGGCTACCTCACTGTGACGGTTCACTATGTACTGGATTGGGTTGACGAAGGGTTAGCCCTTGAACTACTGAACGCTGTGACAGAGTGGAAGCAAGAAAGACCAAATAGCACAATCCCAGCCACTACAGATAACGCACAAAAGATAGTGAATGCCATCCATGAAGCTGATGGGTTTGGGCCCCCACATTGGATGTTTGGCACACATCCTGAACCTTGCAGCCAAGAGGGCAGTCTCTCTCTCTCTCCCAAGGCAGTGTCCCGCCTCCTGGGGAAGGTCACAAAAACACCACCGCTCACCAAGTTGACAGTCAAGCAAGAGATGCTAGATATACCAAAGCACAAATGAATCCATGACAACCCGTTGGAATACCATTCATGACATGCTGGAACGTTGTGGAACAGCAACCGGCCAGCTACTCTGCTGTATTGGAGAAGAAGTCGGTCAAAGACTGACTGACAGCGAACCATGCTGACTGACAGTGAACTGAAGCTGGCAGAAGAACTCATTTTGGCTACTCAACCCCCTGAAAACAATAACAACTCTCATGAGCAGTGAAACCTCATCAATGATCCCTCTAAAGACAATGATTATCAAATCCATGGCACCGGGTCCTGAGGATAGTGCAACCATCAGCGAGGACCAAGGCAGCCATCACTCAGGACTTGGAGAGAAGATACACAGACCGGGATCCTCTGGACTACCTTCAAAGATCTACAGCCCTTGATCCAAGGTTTAAACCCCTGCCCAGCCTGCTGCGACAGAGTCGACAAGGACCTCAAAGAAATTGTGACGCATAAACATCAGGTATTTGATCTATTTTTAAACGATTTCTCATGATATTGCTTTTATCATGTGTGTTAATGTGATGAGATATGTTTCACTTAATAATAATTGTATTATTATTACTAGCCATTTTTCTTGCAGTTTCAAGCAGGGCCATCCACAGAGGAGGAACATCCATCATTATCCCCTCCTCAAAAGAAGAGCGCCATGGCAGAGTTATCTGGGGAGCTTTTCAAAGCAGAGGAACAGACCAAGCCCTTTCCCAAAATGATTGAGGTGGTAACCTCATACAAGGCAGCAGATTTCCTTCATGTGGATGCTGATCCTTTTGTGTGGTGGAAAACAAACCAGTCAAAGTTCCCCCATGTTACAAAACTTGCACAACAGTCTCGGTGAGAGCGTTTTCTCCACTGCAGGGGACATTGTCAGTACAAGCCATTCTCGTCTTGCATCAGAGAATGTTGGACGTGCTTATCTTTTCACAGAAGAACCTAAAAAGAACCTCAACATAAAGGAACAGATATCTCATACAGGGTACCAACTTGATGTTGCACTTTGTTATTTTTGACTTTTAAATATTGCCTATACAAGTATGTACCCTGTTTATTTAAAATAGAGAAGGCAAAGAACCTACAGGTCGTCACAGCTAAGAAGCCATTTTAATTTGAAGGTTTTTCTCCCCTTGGCTTCATACAGTAGAGACAGAAACCAGGCCTAGTCAGTCATGCTGCCATTTTTCCGAATGGAAAGTTCTATTTGTCTATAGGCAAAATAAAGAGTTCATTGTTTAAACGGTGCTGTGTTATGTTTCTTAAATATAAAGATACCGAAACCGTACCGTGGGCCCACTGTCCGTTGCATCCCTACTAGTAATGTATTGTTCTAGAAACATTACAAAGCATGCTTGTTCATTTTTGTGTCTTGCTGGTGTAATTTTAGCAGGCCAAAAATATTTTGGCTGGAAAATGTATTGTTTTTTATCTACCTGCCACAGTGGCTGGTGGACCAAAAAGTTACATTTATGCCCTGACGAGGAGCATCTGATTGCAGTTCAACACTAGGTTTTGGTTCGAGTTCCAGCTGCTGATCCAGTCGTGCCTGTAGTTCAAATCCAGATTGTGGTTGTGGTCATGGTTGTGCTTGGCTGTTGAGCCATGGCCCAGAGTGGAGCCCCTTACCATAGGTGGGGTATTCAGCCGGGCTGGTTCCTGGGTAGAAGCCTGCCGTGCCACTGGTCACGGGGTATTGTGGACTGGGTGGCATGTAGGGAGCCCGGTACTATAGAGAGAGAGAGGGGGGGGCAGACAGGACACTTAGAACTGTTTAAAGGTATAGGACTGTGAGTTATCTGTCCTAAAGGGGTCAAGCTTCTTGTTTGCTGCGTTTCGGTATAGCTACAACACTATGTTGATTTTAGACTTTTTGTTTTGGTGCTGGAATACTGTACGAGAGGTGTTATACGATTTACATTTTAAAATTCCCAAAACTTCCACGACATTCCAGAAAGCTGTGAATTTTATGGAATCTTGCAACCCTATATTCAAGTGAAGTTAACCATTAACATAAAGTCATCATGACCGGTTGTGGCACCTGTCCAGGGGGGATGAAGTAGCCCTGAGGGGAGCCAGCAAAGGACAGCTGCTGCCCAGGGATCATCATCATCTGGGAGCTGGGCTGGTAGACGTGGGTGGGACCCACCGGACGAGGCCCGCTGCTGGTCTGGACCCGGGGGGCACTGGTGGACATGGTGGCCCTGTTGGCATAGTAGGGCTAGAGAGATGGAGGGGAGAGAGAAACTGTCAGTATATTTGAGTGTGTGTATGAGCGAAATGGAGAGCTGTGTGTACTGCGGTGTTAAAATGTCACATGTTGAAACTGTCAGATGGTGGAGGTCGGTCGAGACTCCAGAGAGCTGAACACACTGCACACACGATGACTGCCATGGGGGGGTTTTAGTTTGGGATTTACAAGCCTGTGTTGTGAATTACTGGACACCTCATGGGTGCATGTTCATAGAGTAGCGAGTATGAGAATCCCCCATGACTAACAGGGAGGCGCTATATCCATCCTGGCCCAGTATTTACAAAGCGTCTCAGAGTAGGAGTGCTGATTTAGGATCCGTTTGGCTTTTTCAATAATATTGAATACGATTCTATGGACAAATCCTAGATCAGGACTCCTAGTCAAAAGACACTTTGTGGGCACAGGCTCTGGTTAGTATTTCAAAAGGTGGTCAAACTGGGAACTAGGCTATAATAGGACGGAGCAGGATTAAACTGAAGCAGGATCAGCTACAAGTTTCGACAATGATCATAGCTAGCATCTACCCAACAAAAGTATTTTGCCAATGATCACTGATTGTTGTCAGCCCTCGGGCAAGGGTCGAGAGTCAACTTTTGGACGTTAGTTCTATAGACTCAGACTAAACTACGGCTAGGTTTGACGGACCGAGAGGAGGGTGAGAAGGAAAAGAAGCTGTTACCTGCAGTGCCCTGTATCCGCCCTTCAGCCGCACAACACACGGGCAGAGAGCAAGAGAGGGGGGGGGTGGGGGGAGGAGGACAAGAGAAGAGAGAGCAGAAGGAACGAGAGAATGAGAAGAAGCAGTATATCACTCAGCCACTAACAGTTTGCTGCTGACTACCAGAAAATATGAAGCCATCAAGGAAAAATAAAGCTAGAGAGTTAAATCCACAAGGAACTACCGTTGATCGTAGGCCTGGCTGATGGGTTGGCTGGCACTTTGCCTGATTAGGGAAACTAATTTATACATGAACAGGTGAAATGTAAAAACCGATGGACCCTGGTGCCTAGGAACTTTACCGTATAGTCCTACAGTGGGTGGAATCAGGTGTAACCAAGGGCAACCTATGTAATTAGCAGCCTGAACACATCACTACTGGAATCCTTGGTCCTGGAGAGCCACAAAAGGGCTGAGGATTATAGCACGGCACTCTACTCATGGCCTGAATTGATACTTTTTGAAATATTTCACTCAAAATCAGGTGGTTTTACATCTAGTTACAGCTGGGTCTGATCAGAACTAGAATGGCTGTTTAGCCTCATCTTTCTATGAAGTTAAATTGCATTCACGCACAGCGGTCTACTTTCAGGTCGAGATGACAGACATTTTGGGGAAGGTGAGGGGAGTTAGTACCTGTTGGTGTAAAGCACGAGGCCCTGCGGCGAACTGGGAGGGAGGACAGCAAAAGAGAGCAAGAGATCAAGGTTGGTAGCCAGAGACACTTAAACACAAACAGGTTGGACCAAAGCGTTACAGTTGAGCAAGAGATGGAGTTAACAGCATAACAGAAGCTTGGACATTTAGAGAGCGTGAGCAAAAGAGCAGGAAATAGAATGAGAGAGATGGAGAGGGCAATACCTGTCGCGGTTGCGGTGAAGAGTTCATTTGTTGAGGTGGTGGGGTGGCGAAGACGAGAGAAGGGGGCTGACCTGGGGCATAGGCAGCCTGGGAGAGAAGGGAGGGAGAGAAACACAACTACGTTAGTTAGATCATTTCCTGCCAGAGATGGGTTGTGTTCAATAGGGTACAATTTAATAAAACAAAAATGTGCATCCTTATTGGACAAGTTCAGGTAGCAATGTCATTATCACGTGTTTTTGTCCTAATGAACACTACCCTGACCAGTCAGCACACACTGGGTCTTGTCAATGGCTCTCACCTGTGTCAGTCCAGGGGAGGGGGAGGGGTGTGGGACAGAGGTGGGTCCCGTTATAGGCTGCGGTGGTTTGTTCATTTCACTTGGTTCTGCATTAGGGTGGCGCTGACTTGCCAGCCTATCTGAGGAGAAGGAGGAAGAGTTAGCAAAACAACAACAAAAAATCTAAAATCAACAAAAAAACATGGAAGACGACAATCTACATTTTGATACTGGGTAGGTCAGACTAGGGTGAGTAGACTAGATATACAATAATAACCTGGACACCATGCCCACTGATCGAGCAGCCTCAAGTTAACGGGCTTCCACTAACAGGGATGTCAGAACTTGTGACAGCAATGTTGTTGAGGCGAGTTCCAAAATTGGAAATGGGTTTGTCTGCGCTATAGAAAGGTTGTCCCGCCAAGCAGCAAGGGTGGTGTTTACTGACCCTGCCCTGATAACAGTAATGCCTCCTCCCTGTACCCTTGCGCCAATACACACTTATTTTCACCTCCCTATATGCCTCCTTCACTTTCCACTTAGTCTTCTAGGTTTAGCCTATTTCAGCTGGGTAAAGTTGCATATACTATTTAGGCCTGAAACAAGAGAGATCACATCCCTCCTGGGGTTGAATTGGGTTACGGGTAATTACCATATCTCCACTTTAGGGGCAGTTGAACCATCTATTGATCCTCCTGGCAGATGATAACAATTTTAAAAACACGTTGCACCATGACTATCGTCAACTAATGATGGGGAGATGAATTTGACATGACACATGGATGCGGATTAGAAATGGCGAAAAACCAGTTAATGGGGTCATGGGGTCCGAGTGGCACAGCGGTCTATAAGGCACTGCATCTCAGTGCTAGAGGACGTGATCAGGAGTCCCATTGGGCGGTACACAATTAGCCCAGCGTTGTCCAGGTTCGGGAAGGGTTTAGCCGGGGTAGGCCGTCATTGTGAAATAAGAATTTGTTCTTAACGTGCCTTGTTAAATAAAGGTTAAATAAAAATCTAAAATATATATTCACTTCTCTGCATCCGTTCTTGGGGATTAGGCTCATGCTGGCCTGAGCTGGTACATTCACTCACGCTCAATTGAACTAACTGGTTAGCTAGTTTCAGAGAATGTATTGTTTCTGGTCAAAGTTCACTTGCCAGTAGCCTCTGATTCTAACAGATTTTCCCCATTTTTTTTTTTATAGATATGTGCTGGTTAGTGGTTACAATGTTTGAGATTCTCTATATTTTCTGTATACTTTTACTGTTAAGCAATATATTCCACATTTGAGTGGTGTGGGTTGTAGACAGGCATGGGTCTACTGAGACGTGAGAGGTTCCGCAAATTCCCATTACTTATTGCTACAGTGTTGCCATTAATTCAAGCATGAAAAGAAGTAGTGTCAAACTGTTATCACATGGTCTAAAGAGGCGATCCCACATTAGGAAGACGTGTCATATGGCTAGCTAACTACTAGCTAGCAAGTACCCGGTGTTAGCCATGTTATCCCATCTGTGGCTAGCTCATTATTTGGTAAACACATTTTAGGCACTAAATACAAATAAAGACCATGAAATAACCCTATGATAACACGATCGGTTTGTGGTTTGATTCGGTACAACTAACATTACTGATGGGTCAAATTGCAGGGAAGGCCTTCTAGCATGCCAATGATGGTGGATGTCAAACACACCCCACAAGCTAACGCGCGCTAGCTAGCTAGCTAGCCTGTGTGGTAGTTCTACGTGTCTCTCATAGTAATGTCGAGTGACTGATACATTCTGCAGTGACATGTCGACACATCATTTGTGCATCGCAATATTAAAGGCATTACTTTCTTGGTATCCAATTGAAATAGTTGATACACTTTCATATGTTAATTGGTATGTTAGTCTTGCGATCAGAATTAATTCGTTGTAGGCCCAACCAAGCCTCACACATAGAAAAACCAGCATGACAATTGCCTTACCTAGATTTAGCTATGTTGACAGGTCGGATTAACCAACGTTAGATATTTTAAAAGTGTGATTTAAGAAACTCAAGAGTAAATCGCCAGACCGGCATTGAAGTAAAACACAGGTTAACGAAATGGTTTAGATAGTTAGTCACTTTGTTTCGATGGGAACTGTCATATTGAACGTTCAAAAGAGGGAAAATTAGAAAGCTAGAAACATTCCAGGCTAGCGTTAGCTCGCTAACTAATTTACCAATACCTTCACCCACTTAAAACACCGATATGAACTGGCATTAGTTTAAACTCAAAAGGTTAGCTTATCAAGCTCGTTTTGACGAGCACAGACAGCCAAAGCCAATATTCAATTTTAGCTAGCCAGCGGTTTTACATGTAGCTAGCTAACATTAGCTACTCTTCTAAACTAGCTAGCTAGGTTAGCTAACCTTGTAAATGGACTGACAAGAGCAGGGCCTTCATCCAATTGTCTTTCAAAGATCGATAGCAGGTAGCGCACACTGGATTCTTACCGGTTATGAATTGTGTCTGTGAGGGATATGAGCGAAGACTGGAATCAACAGTGGAAAATATATATTACACCCGATCGTCCGTTACTTAAAAATTGTAGTGTAGTTTCTTGTCCTCTCCTCCAAATGGAAAGTGGTGCCCTTATTGGGGTGAGTGCTATTGCTGTCACTTGTTCTTTAAATCCATGGAGCGTGCAAAAGTGAGTAGGGCATAAAATGTATTAATATAGCACTTGAAGATTATTATTCACAACTCCAATGCCTCCGGAAAAAGCCTCTGGACCGGAGGTCCATGATCAAGGCGCCGATGGTGACGGATTGCCGGTCAAATACACAATCTACTGGGGTTTCGTTCGGTTTACAGCGAGGCCATGTTGCGATGCATTCTCGTCCGCTGGAGCCGGCCGGACGGTGCGCCTGGTAAGTCGCATGGGTACTTCCGGGAAAATCATTATTTGATGACGCATCCTCCGTCATGTGACAGTGGACACGAACACCAGCGTTTTTCCGCTTCTGTACACAAACTTCATATGCGTGTTGTATAAATTATTTTTAAGAGCTATTATTGCATAATGTTGTATTCTTTTGTCACTTACACCCCCTAGATTATTGTGAGAAAACAAGGAAATGACAATCTCTAGAGTAGACATTTGTTTGTAATTGATCAAGGCCAATAACTTGACATGTCTGATACATTCTATAAGAATATGTCATTTAGTCAATGCGTTATTAATTGATATAATACAGGAGTTTTTCAATGAAGAGGTGGCACAATGCAGAAGTAAATAGTGATAAGAATGTGTCAATGAATGGTGGTTGATGTATATCCTTCAATCTTTCTCAGGGGTCACACAAACCTGTGAAGCCAAATGGATTTCCAACAGCAGTATTGAAATAATAAAGGTCATTTAACTTGACTGTACCCACTTAGCCTCTGGAGAACAAAATAAGTAGCACTTGCCTAGTTGCTTTTGACCTGAAGATTTTAAAATGATTTCCTCTCATACTGTGCTCTCGAATGGCTCAGTGGATTGGAGCATGGTGCTTCAAACACGTGAGAAACACCAGAGGCTGTATGTATCAAAGTGTCTCAGAATAGGAGCACTGATCTAGGATCATGTATCCCCTTGTCCATGTAATCTTATTAATTGTGGATGAATCTAAAAGGTATTTCTTCGTTGACAGGCTTGATAAATATTTTTATTTTTTACCTTTATTTAACTAGGCAAGTCAGTTAAGAACAATTTCTTATTTTCAATGATGGCCTAGGAACAGTGGGTTAACTGCCGGTTCGGGGGAAGAACGACAGATTTGTACCTTGTCAGCTCAGGGATTTGACCTTGCAACCTTCCGGTTACTAGTCCAACGCTCTAACCACTAGGCTACCCTGCCGCCCCATATGGCCCCAGAGCACACACAACAGTTCTTGAGACACCCATACAGGTTTGGTTCTTCAGTCACAATCACATTCATCATCTTCAGAGGAACTTGTTCAATGTTCAGAGATTATGAGTCAGATTGGTATTATTTATTTTGACAGGGAAGACATATTGAGACCTAAGTTTCTTTTCCAAATGCGCCCTGTATAATACAATATAAAATACACATTAAACACAAAATAAATAAATACAAATATATATACACATTAGAATACAAAAACACAGTCATGGTAAGCACAAATAAAACATCACAAATTACCCAGAAAAACTGTTACATTCATCCACAAATAAATCCCCAATCAATACTATAAATTGCCCAAACGGCACCAGAACACCAAGAAGAAATGTATTTAGAATTTTGTTCCAGCAATACCGTGCATTAAAACTAAAAGCAGAGTTACCTAGCTCAGTGGAGACCCTAGGAACCTCAAGAGTTAACCAATCCTGTGATTAGGCATGTCCGGTGTTTTCACTTCCACAGCAAAGTTAGATAAGACGGAAGGTTATGGAGTTGGGCCGTGAAAAAAAAGGGAGTAACGTAGAGATCTGCAGGTCTTTAGCGAAGTCCAGCCAAGCTTTTGATATAGGATACAGTGATGAGTATCAAAATTGTAACCGGTAACAAAACCAAGGGCACTATGGTAGAGGGGAACCAAAGGTTTAAGAGTAATAGCAGCTGCACTTTGATGAATAATATCGCCATAATTAAGAGCAGATAAAAAGGTTGACTGAATAATCTGCTTCCTACTGATTAGAGAAAGGCACATTCTGTTTCTGTAGAAAAAGCCAACTTTAAAGCTTACCTTCTTAACCAGCTCATCAATATATTTTTTAAACATCAAATCCATATCAATCCAAATGCTGAAGTATTTATATGGGGGAACACGTTAGATTGGAGAACCATCTAATGAGTGAACATGTAATTCATCGGAAACATTCTTACAAGAGTTTAAAAACATGTCTTTCGTTTAGCCTGTATTAAGCACACATTTTAAATCAGCAAGGGATTCCTGCATTGCTCTAAAATCTGACTAGAGTTTTGACACAGCCAGATCAACAGTCAGGGCAATAGCATACATAATAGTATCATCCAAATACAGATGACATTTTTTATTTAACAGATTGACCAATGGTGTTTATATAAATAGTGAAGAGAGCAGGTCCCAAAATTGACCCCTGTGGTACACCTTTATGTACTTCAAGAAATTCAGACTTAACCCCATCCATGACGGCCTGAGTTCTGTCACGAAGATAATCATGAAACCATGAACAGGTGTTAGAACTCAGGCCTATCGAGGACAACTTAATCAATAAAATAGCATCATCAACAGTATCAAAAGCTTTGGAAAGGTCCACAAAAAGAGGAGCACATTTCATTTTATTGTCTAAAGCATTGACGAGATCATTAACACCTGAAGTGGTTTCTGAAATAGTGGTATGCCCAGGCATAAACCCTGATTGATTCACACACAAAAAATAAGAGCAAATTTGTACATTTACCAAGGATTCAAGAAGCCTAGCTAAACAATGAAGCCTTGAAATGGGATTATCGTTATTAAGATCTGTAATGGCTGCCGTGGGAAGAAGGTGAGGACCAAAGCGCAGCGTGTTAAGTGTTCATCTTATTTAATGAAAACTGAACACTGAATAACAAAACAACAAAAACACAACCGGAACAGTTCTGTCTGGTGTAGACACACAAAGACTGAAAACAACCACCCACAAAACACAATCGAAAACAGGCTACCTAAATATGGTTCTCAATCAGAGGCAACGATTGACAGCTGCCTCTGATTGAGAACCAGACCAGGCCAAACACAGAAATAGAAAATCATAGAAAAACTAACATAGACAACCCACCCAACTCACGCCCTGACCATACTAAAACAAAACAAAGGAACTAAGGTCAGAACGTGACAAGATGTCTACTATCCCTGTCCTTAAGGAGTGGCAGGCAGCACAAGATGATTTCCATACTTTTGGAATATTTCCTGATAACAATGTTAAATAAAAAATGTGGGTTATTGAGGCATCAATGATGGGCGCGGAACACTTAAGCAGACCAGGATGCAATTTGTTTGCCCCTTGTTGTCTAGACACTGTCAGTGATTTACTTAGAATTCAAGGCACACTTGACCAGCATGGCTACCACAGCATTCTGCAGCGATACGCCATCCCATCTGGTTTGTGCTTCGTTGGACTATCATTTGTTTTTTAACAGGCCAATGACCCAACACATCTCAAGGCTGTATACGGGCTATTTGACCAAGAAGGAGAGTGATGGAGTGCTGCATCAGATGACCTGGCCTTCACAATTACCCGACCTCAACCCAATTGAGATGGTTTGGGATGGGTTGGACCGCAGAGTAAAGGAAAAGCAGTCAACAAGTGCCCAGCATACATTATGCTACAATGTAGAAAATAGAAAAGATAAAGAAAAACCCTTGAAGGAGTAGGTGTGTCCAAACTTTATACTGGTACTGTATATCATAAAACCAACTAAATTGAACAATAAAAAGGTACCCATAGTCTAATGAGAAGGCTATTAACTAGTCTTATGGTGAGAAGACTAGAGCGAGGGCGAGTAACGGTACCATGGAAAGTCCCACTGACAGCTGTCTGTAGGCCTTTGTTGAAGTGTCTACGTGGTCTGCAGCCACTACAAATAGCACAAGGTGTTATTGAGCACGTGATGTTATTTTATATGTGTAGCAAGTAACGACGAGAATCATTGAAAATGCACAGAGATGGTAATAAGGGAGATTACTGAGTGCGTTTGGGAATAGTACTAAGTGAATGGGGATGTGAGAGCTGTGTGAGTGTGGAAAGGACGTGTTATGCTGATTTGAAATGTGGATAATAAGCTGAGGATTGAAATTTGGATAGTAAGAGGATTTAGATAAGAGATATTATCACTATTAACTACTGAGTGAATGAGAGCTGTCAGGAGACTAGCTCCAGTGTGAAAGAGGTGCGTGTCTGAATGAATACCCCAACCAGTTCTGTGTGAGCTGAGTTTTCAGAACTAGAACGTTATCTAGGGGTTCTGTCCACCACCACCCATCGATATACAGGTAGTGAGCACTGACCGGAGAAGCCGATGAACATTTTGAGAAGGTAACAGTTGAGCTGGGTAAGGGATGTAACAAAACAGATCCAGAGTCCTTCCTCACTACCGCCACCACATGGTACGATGACACCTCTGAGGGGACACACAGACACAAAGGGAAGAGGTTTAAGACAGCAGTACTAAAATTGTATATTAATACTTTATACTATGTTACCTTAGCAATACTGTAGCATGGTGGATGTTTTGTGAGGGAGTAGATTTAAACAAGTGTACTTACCACCAGGGAAGCTGCACAGACCTGTGAGGAGACAAAGAGGAATGCTGCACGTAAACAGTGGAGGCAGAGCAGAGGGATAGAAAGGGAGAAGAACATCTAGGAAAGTATTGTTTGTGTGTGTGATACCTGCGTCATAGTGTTCCACCTTGGCAGGGACCAGACCACATTTTGCAGCAGTGAACATCTCCCCACTATCCATCGCAGCTGCCTCTTACGTTGTGGGGAGGAGAGAAACAACATATAAATAGATGAAGGAAGGAAGAAAGGAAGGAAGGAAGGAAGGAAGGAAGGAAGGAAGGAAGGAAGGAAGAGAAGAAAGAAACAAACATACGTGATCGGTTCAGAGGGTTTCAAATCTATGTGGTAGCATGGGGTGGAAGAGTAGGAGGAGGATGAGTCGGCTTTTTAAGTTGTAAAAATCCAAATTAAATATTTTACGTTCAAAGAATGGCACTTGGCCGGTTCAAGAAAGGGGAAACAAAATCCTAGTTAGGTTCAGAGCACTTCACTTACAAACCAAAGATCCTTTCGATAATCAACAAATTGAATAGTCTTTTTTCGTGGCTAAGCTCGGTCTTGGCTCCTCCATCACGAGTGATGGCATCGGCCTCACCTGCCTGGCAGAGACAGAGAGAGAGAGACGTTGAGTGAGAAAGTGAGGGAGAGAGAAAGAACGCTAGATGTGCGCCTCACATTGTCGTTTACTTTAAGCAAGCATCTCAACTGGTGCTGGGCTGAAAATAATTATTCCTGTGGCTAATTGGAACCTTTGCCCTAACTCCAAGGAAGTATCCCTCAAAAGAATATGTCAACTATGAAATGCATAAATGAAACAAGCGTGCTATTGCAAAAGTCATTGCATGTCTTCAGCTCGTGGTCCGAATTTTCAACACCATTTCAACTTTCTTTCAGCTGGGGCAGCCTACGCTGTAGCTGAGGACAGAAGAAATGGTCGGCCTATCCGGAATACTTGGGCCCTCCATACCCTAACAACCCCGACCCCTACCATGGAGTTCCTAAACCCAGAGGCGCATCATTGTGTGACTTCCGGAAGAGCTTGCGAAACAGACAGGGTCGGGTTTGAGAAGTCAATGAGAAAAGTGAAAAATTCTTCCTTTGCTGTTAATTGTCTCGAAACCTAAAGACACAATCTAGATTCGAGCCAATGTCTTAAGTAGTTGAACATGTTATTACTCCAACCTCGTGAAGGTTACAAACTGACACGTTTTCATTTTCGTCAAAAAATGACTATATGGACGAAGTGCCTTTGTTTTGACGGCCTGCACCAGTCAAATCACTTGTTACTTATTAAAATCAAGCATTATTTCACAACAGGTCAGTTTTATTGTAGCCTCCCCTGACTGGAAGTGCCGTTATTTCCTAGATCTTTATCATAAGAAAGTGTTGGAGTGTATTGGGAGGGGATGGATGAGCAGCAAGTGGTGACATTTTGGAATCTCCAAGTCTGCTGCCAAAAAATCTAACAAAACAAACAACCCCCTCACTAAAACAACTTATGGCCCTGTATTCATAAAGAGTCTCCGAGTAGGAGTGCTGATATAAGATCAGTTTAGCATTTTAGGATTATATGGACAGGGGGGGGGGGCCTGATCCTAGATCAGCAACCTATGGGCAGCTGAAATGGGACATGGCTTTCCATTCTGGCTTCTCAATATTCAAAAGTGGCCAGTGGCCACAGATACTGTATTTATTTACCCATTCCCTATGTCTACCATGAAATTAGAGACATCCAGGGCTCTGAATGCGAAGGGCCAAAACTGCACTGTGCGCGCTGCACTGCAACTGACCTTGTGCGCCAACCTTTCCATGGGTGTGTCTCAGGGGTTGGGATGACATTGTCCGCAGTGCACGCTGAGAAAGAAACACTCAGAAACTATAAACATTCTGACAAGGACATGACCATTGATTTGAACCAAGTGGCTGGTCAAATGCATAATCACAGCTGGAAACACACATCCACACACTCTCTTGCTCTCTCTCTCTGACACACACAAACACAAGCTCACACACAAACACACACACAGTATCATGTGAACGTTGACCCTGAGTCAGCAGTGTCAGAGTTCAATGACAGCTCCTGGTACACATCCAGCAATAAAGACTTATGTTAGTTACTGGGCCAAGTTGCACAAGTTCACAGCATTAATTGGTGCTCTGGGTCAATATGGAGAACAGCCTCACCATATACAGAACTCGAGTTTCACTGAAGGATTCACTGACTTCCTTCTTATTCTTCATCTACACCAACTTGGACCTTGGACCTGGAGCAAAAGACGAGATTCCCGAAGGGGCGAGCCAAAAGCTAGCCTTTTGCTCGAGTGTAGTGCATGGCTTGTCAACACTGAAACCGGAGTTTGTAACCTCTACCTACTTCATGCAAATCACTCTGATTGCCCTGCACTGAACATATAACTAAATTGCCCCCTTGCCGCTGATGTGGAATTACTATCCCCCTAACGGTTAAGGTTAGGATGGAACCAACCAAAATCATTTCACCAAAATCAAGGTTTCATAATTATTGGCACTCCTCATTTAGTACTTAGTGCAACCACCTCTGCCTCTCCTTGTATGCATATCTGTTTCGACGCTGTATCTGACCAAAACGTTCCATTTGTGTCTCATCTGACCAGAGCACCTTCTACCAGTCATAATTTAAATGACGTTTGGCAAACTCCAAGCGCATGCGTCTGTGTCTTGGGGTCTGAAAGGGCTGTCTTCTGGCAACCCTTCAAAAGAGCCCGTGGTTGTGGCCTGCAATTCCTTCAGTGATTCTTGGGGATGTGGTTGCTTCTCTCACCATCCTCCTCCCTATCCTGGGGTGCAAAATGCATTTGCTTTCTCTGCCTGTGAGGTTTTCAACTGTTCCATATCTTTTACATTTTTTAATAATTGCCCTGACAGTGCTCAGTGGTATATTCAATAGTTTGTGGATCTTCTTGTAGCCACTACCAGATTTATGAAGGTCTACGACCATCTGTCTCTTTTGACCTGCCAGTTTTTTTGTTTTCTTCATGGTGTTGAATGACAAAGGGATATTGCATGCGTGTTACCTCATTTTTATACACTAGTGAAAGTGATGTAATGGCTCAATATAGTTCCTTAAGACTTAGATAAACTTTAATAAGTGGTATTTAATTCCTGGTTTAATTTTGGAATGTTATTTACAATAACCTTTAAGGGTGCCATTACTTGTGAAACCTTGATTTGGAGGACATTGATTTTTAATTAAATCATTTTGGTTGGTTCCATCGAAACATTGAAAGTACAGTTTCTCTATTATTATATTGTTTATATTTTTTTAAAGTATTGTTTGTGCATTGCCAGTCAGGGGTGCCAGTAATTTTAGAGCCCACTGTATATATATATATAATACATGACCAAAAGTATGTTGACACTTGCTCCTCGAACATCATGGGCAATAATTTGGAGTTGGTCCCCCCTTTGCTGCTATAACAGTCTCCACTCTTCTGGGAAGGTTTTCCACTAGATATCAGAACATTGCTGCAGGGACTTGCTTCCATTCAGCCACAAGCATTAGTGAGGTCGGGCATTGATGTTGGGCGATTAGGCCTGGCTCGCAGTCGACTTTCCAATTCATCCCAAAGGGGTTCGATGGGGTCGAGGTCAGGGCTCTGTGCAGGCAAGTCAAGTTCTTCCACACCGATCTCGACAAACCATTTCTGTTTGGACGACGCTTTGTGCACGGGGACATTGTCATGCTGAAACAGGAAAGGGCCTTCCTCAAACTGTTGCCACAAAGTTGGAAGCACAGAATCGTCTAGAATGTCATTGTAGGCTGTAGCGTTAAGATTTCCCTTCACTAGAACTAAGGGGCCTGAACCATGAAAAACAGCCCCAGACCATTATTCCCCCTCCACCAAAATGTACAGTTGGCACTATGCATTGGGGCAGGTAGCGTTCTCCTGGCATCCGCCAAACCCAGATTAGTCTGTCAGACTGCCAGATGGAGAAGTGTGATGCATCACTCCAGAGAATGCGTTTTCGCTGCTTGAGTCCAATGGCGGAAAGCTTTACACCACTCCAGCCGACGCTTGGCATTCGCATAGTGATCTTATGTTGTCGGCGGCTGCTCTGCCATGGAACCCCATTTCATGAAGCTCCAGACGATTTGGATGAAATTAAATGGATTCATTGGTTCTGGGAATCTAGAAATCACCATACAAATACGCCAACATTTATTCAAGACAGTCGTATGCAACAAGACCCCATGTTGAACTACTGACTCAGATCAGAACTCAACAGATTGATATCTCCCCCACTGTTAAGATTCTTAGCTTACTGCAAAGTTGAGGAACCCTGTGACAGACAAATCCAAACTATGAATAAGGGTCAAAGTTAGATTAGCAATATTGTACATGGTCCCAATCCCAAACTACTTGTTATCTCTCCCTCTAATATCAGACTAGACTACATAGATATTAGTTGTTGTAACAGCTCCCCCTCACTAACCATCCACTGGGCTAGATCATACTACCTGATAGATAGGTGAGTGCAACTGAGTCCTATACTATGAATCAGGTTAGAGGAGCTAGAATTGACCAAAGTTATCTGGCTAAATTCAACTCGGGATAACCGATACCAGGAAAGTGGCTCACGTTTTAGCCAGGTAAATTTCAAAGGCAACAAACCTTTTAGAACCAACCTGTTCTGGGGCAGGCTAACTCAATCGATCCTTAGTAGTGTCTGAGCCATAACTTGAGTACCAATGAAATTAGAAACCCTCCCTCGCGCAAATATTGTGTTATCATCCCTTTCTTTTGAGAAAGACAACTGATTAAATATTTTATTAATCAAATGTTGTGTTAAAAAAAAATTGTAATATTAAAATACCTATCACATTACACATTTAGTAATGACAGCATTTGGTTTCCAAACTGTACGTTTTTCTGCCCGATTGGATTTAAAAATTTGCCAAAGCCACAACTAACCATAGACATAAAATCCATAGGATGGCAGTACCCATTCAAGTCAAGACTGGCAGCCATTGCTAGTGTACCCATGAGTTTAACAGTCAAACTGGCAGGGTTAGAGGTTCAAAAACCCTTCTATGGATTATATGTCTATGGCCACAATGCAACAAGCTGTTCCACAGATAGAAGGAGCGATTGGAGTGGGGAAAAGGTGCTCGTGCATTGATAAGCACACCAAAGATGTCCATAAAATAAAGACGTCACTTCTAAAAGCCTATTTCACACCATAGCCTGCTGAATTCACAAGATGACTTTTCTTTCATTGCGCCACAAAATGTAAAATGTGGCACTGACTCGCCGATGGATCTATGTTTCAACATTGTCTCAATGAAGAGTTCAGCGTTCGACTATCCACGTGCGAGGCTTACGAGAAATATCCACCTTCGTAGTACGGATAAAGCCTGACCTTGAATGTTAAGCAAACTGAAGCTGGCTAGCTTTTAAAAAGCCTGAGTAGATCTAGCTTGCTTTGTACTATAAACTGGGTGGTTTGAGCCCTGAATGCTGACTGGCTGACAGCAGTGGTATATCAGACATATACAACGGGTATGACAAAACATGTATTTTTACTGCTCTAATCACGTTGGTAACCAGTTTATAATACAAATAAGGCACCTCCAGGATATGTGGTATATGGCCAATATACCACGGCTAAGGGCTGTGTCCTGGCACACAGCGTTGTGTCGGACAGAGAACAACTCTTAGCCGTGGTATATTGCCATATATCACAAACCCCCGAGGTGCCTTATTGCTTAAGTATACCACTCTGGTGTCCCAGGTCTGAATTAGTCCCTGATCAGAAGGAGAGGATGAAAAACAGAAGTGTTTTGGCCCTCCAGGACCAACAATTAACAGCTCTGGGCTAGAAAGAGTGATAATACCACATCCCATTGTTTACACAAGATCCTTCAGGTCATTGGGGCGGGGGTACCAAGAAATACCTGAGTGATATTGTAGATTCAAGGGGTCAATTTGGGGTTCTTTGTGGCCATTTTCAATGCATCATCACCAAAACTATACTTCTGAGCTCGTGGTCACAATTTAGACAGATTGCAGATACACAACATGGTAGAAATTGAATAGAACAAACAAGCCAAAGATCCCTTTGTTTTGATGATTATATTTAAGCATCAGCATCTTTTCTTGGAAATGGGGCAGCATATAAAAAAATGAATGAAATAAGAAAAAAACTAGACTACATGTCAATCGCTACACCACCCCTGTACAGTGCAGGTTGACAGTTAAGGACACCTCACCCCCTCCCCAAAAATCCCTCACCTCCCCCCCTCATTGATTCCCATATTCAAAGTCACCCCCTTTCTCACAGTCACTACTGCAAAAGCTCCTCGCCCAAACAATGCGGAGAAGAGCAAATTTGGGACCCATCGGCGCTCAGGGTCAGAGTTCAAGCCCCTCCTTTACCTGGCTGTAGGTGTCCATGACTCAAAAAAATAAGTATTAACAACTCAGGGGATAAAAGTATTTTGTCTGCTAACTCTGATGCCAGCTCTGATCATTATCCGGGCCCTCAGCTTATTTCTAACTGTATCTCTAATGTATTCTACTCCGATTGGTTTATTACCTCAGAATAAAACTAAAATCAGAATAGAATGCCTTCGGTAATTGACGATGAACAAAATGCCCTCTAACAAAGTACACAGCCAGCAGCTTCGTCCCAGTCGAATGATGGATAATGGAGTCCATCCACTGTTCCAAAAGAACAAAAAGGTTGCAGTCTGTAACGTCCTCCTGGGGAATTGGTGATATGGGTGTGGCCTGAAGAGATAGAAAAGACAGGGGCTTAGTTCCTCTCCTGCACAAATACAGTCTCCTGTGGACATAGTCCCGCCTCCTGCAGTGTGATGTCATAGTCCAAGTGGGCCAGCTTCCGCCGGGGGAAGTTTGTGACGAGCTCGAAGCGTTCATTGGGGTAACCCTTCGACTGGACGTGTCTCACCAGAGCCTGGATGGGGTGGAGGACACAGAGGAAGAAGTTAAGTAACAAGTCATGGTAACAGCTTACTAAATAACAGCTTGATAACTACAGTCGCAAGAAAAAGTATGTGAACCCTTTAGAATTACCTGGATTTCTGCATAAATTGGTCATAAAATTTGATCTGATCTTCATCTAAGTCACAACAATAGACAAACACAGTCTGCTTAAACTAATAACACACAATTATACGTTTTCATGTCTTTATTGAACACACCGAGTAAACATTCACAGTGCAGAGTGGGAAAAGTATATGAACTCTTGGATTTAATAACTGGTTGACCCTCCTTTGGCCGCAATAACCTCAACCAAACGTTTTCTGTAGTTGCGGATCAGACTTGTACAACGGTCAGGAGGAATTTTGGTCCATTCCTCTTTACAAAACTGTTTCAGTTCAGCAATATTCTTGGGATGTCTGGTGTGAACCGTTCTCTTGAGGTCATGCCACAGCATCTCAATCTCGGGTTGAGGTCAGGACTCTGACTGGGCCACTCCAGAAGTCGTATTTTCTTCTGTTGAAGCCATTCTGTTGATTTACTTCTGTGTTTTGGGTTGTTGTCTTGTTGCATCACCCAACTTTTGTTGAGCTTCAATTGGCCGACAGATAGCCTTCCATTCTTCTGCAAAATGTCTTGATAAACTTGGGAATTCATTTTTCTGTCAATGATAGCAAGCTGTCCAGGCCCTGAGGCAGCAAAGCAGCTTCAAACCATGATGCTCCCTCCACCATACTTTACAGTTGGGATGAGGTTTTGATGTTGGTGTGCTGTGCCTTATTTTTTCCACATGTAGTGTTGTGTGTTCCTTCCAAAGAGCTCAACTGTAGTTCCATCTGTCTACAGAATATTTTGCCAGTAGCGCTGTGGAACATCCAGGTGCTCTTTTGTGAACTTCAAACATGCAGCAATATTTTTGGGGGACAGCAGTGGCTTCTTCCGTGTTGTCCTCCCATGAACACCATTCTTATTTAGTGTTTTACCTATCGTAGACTCATCAACAGAGATGTTAACATGTTCCAGAGATTTCTGTAACTCTTTAGCTGACACTAAGATTCTTCTTAACTTCATTGAGCATTCTGCGCTGTGCTCTTGCAGTCATCTTTGCAGGTCGGCCACTCCTAGGGAGAGTAGCAACAGTGCTGAAATTTCTCCAATTTTTTGTCTATATTGAATACAATACATTTGTGTTATTAGTTCAAGCAAACTGTGCATGTCTATTGTTGTGACTTAGATGAAGATCAGATCAAATTGTATGACCAATTTATGCAGAAGTCCAGGTAATTCCACAGGGTTCACATACTTTTTGTTGCCACTGTAGTTATAGGCATGGAAGATCCTTTATAATGTTCTATATGTTAATGTCCCAGGGAGTTTGGGTCAGTTGCATTTCAACTCAGGATTAATTGAAAATCAATTATTGAACTGAAAACTAACCAGGACTTTCTACGTGGATTTAATTCAGCTCATGAATTGAACCGAAGACCTAACACAAGAGTCCAGTCTCACCATAAGCTTAGCCTTGAACGATAGGGCGATCTGCTCTCTCTGGCCATCTGGATAGCGCAGCATCAGTCTGGCCTTGGGACCTGACGATACAATACAGGAAGAATGCAGTCAGGGTAGAGATGGAGGAAGACGTAGTCGTAGATACACACAATTTACATTTGGTCATTTAGCAAAGGCTTTTATCCAGAGCGATTTACAGGAGCAATTAGGGTTAGGTGTTTTGCTCAAGGGCCCATTGACTGATTTTTCACCTAGTCGAACCAGCAACCTTTTGTTACTGGCCCAATGTTCTTAACTGCTAGGCTACCTGCTAGACTACAATCTCAGAGTAACAGTCACAGCCACACACTTAAACATGGTGCGCAATAACACAGTAGTTTTAATACCATTGTCATCAAGGCAGTCGAGGTCGGAGGTTTCCGTCTTAACAGATCTGGAGCTTTGGACAGCTGAGGTGCGATGGTTCTCCCCAGAACGATGCTCTGAGTCTGGGTCGGCTTGGGAGCGGGCCGGGGTGGCCGCCGGAGGCTCCAAGTGGTTCTTTTTGCTCTCCTCTTTCCTGTGGCTGTTCTCTTTGTGGGGGGACTTCCTGTGACGGGCGGGGGACTGTCCGGCCGTGGCGGGGGCTGGGGGCTGCGGCTGCAGAAGTGGGAGGGGCTGGTCCTGGAGGGGTGTGTCCGCCCATGGAGTAGGAGCTGCCCTCCCGGGGTTCTGTTGTCTCGTTGTCCGAGCCGTCAACAGAGATTAGGCCCTCGCTGTCAGAGAAGGGTTCTGCTTCGGAGTCTCCATCCGAGTCTGCATCTGCAGAGTGGGGGGAGTCAGGGAGATCGGGGGCGGAGGACGACTCATAATGGGTCTCCTGGAGAGAGGCTCGTATGGCTGCCTCCAACTGGCTGTCCTCACTGGCATCTATCAGACTCTCCTGAGAGAGAGATGGGGAGAATAAATCAAACAGAGGTGTGAAAGAGATAGAAGTGATGAAGAGAGAGAGAGTGAACAGATTGAGAGAATAAAGTTACAATGTGACTGGAATTAGCAATATGGAGCTTATTTAAGAAAACACAAAGAGAAAGCTGAAAAAAGAGAGTAGGAGGTGACTCACAGAGCGGGCGCGTTTGGCAGGTGGCGGGTGGCTGGATGCCGGGCCATCTAGCTGGCCATGTTCCGTCAGGAAGCCCGTCACCTGTTCAAGAAACGAAGCCACGTCCAACTGGTTCCACTCCACCATTTTCTGACCTGCAGAACGGTCAAACATCGTCAGCAAGACTTTCCAAAACCTTTTTAGTGTTAGTAACTGATCAAGCACTCAGAAACCCAGAGCAGGCCTCACCAGTCCGGGGGTCCAAAATGGAGATATAGGGAAACTTGTTGAGCTTGTAGAACTGGATATACCTCTGTCCCTCTTCACTGTCGTGGTAAACCTGTCAACGCAAACACACACACAGCAGGTCAGCTCCCCTCAACACGCCTCTATGGCACACAGTGTGTGTGTGTGGAAGTGACAGCGTATGTACTGTGTATGCATGACAGACCAACTGGCAGGTGTCTTCACTGACATTTTCAACGTGTCCCTGATTGAGTCTGTAATACCAACATGTTTCAAGCAAACCACCATAAATTCATGTTCATACTACCTCAATTGGGCCGACCAACCAGCGCTCCCACACATTGGCTAACCGGGCTATTTGCATTGTGTCCCACCACCCACCAACCCCTCTTTTACGCTACTGCTACTATCTGTTCATCATATATGCATAGTCACTTTAACCATATCTACATTTACATACTACCTCAATCAGCCTGACTAACCGGTGTCTGTATATAGCCTTGCTACTGTATATAGCCTGTCTTTTTACTGTTGTTTTATTTCTTTACCTACCTATTGTTCACCTAATACCTTTTTTGCACTATTGGTTAGAGCCTGTAAGTAAGCATTTCACTATGCGGCTGTATTCAGCGCACGTGACAAATAAACTTTGATTTGACTTTATAACAAGGAGAAAAATTGTCACAGTAACCACATTTCCACCCGACCATTTCATGCAGATTAATTACCTGACACACGGAAAAAATCACAACCGGGCTGATGGAAACATGAAACGGCGGTACAATTTTATAAATGCCGACAGACAAAATGTTCGTTCGACATGGTGGAATGTTTTTATGTCTGTAAAATAAAATGATGAGATAAATGGTGGTGGAAACTACTTTATGCGCAGATATTTATGTAATAGCTTTCATATCCAAGTAAACTTGGGAGTCACGCCAAGATATGTTGTGTGGTCCTAATAAACATGCAGTTTGTTAGGCTACAGGTAAGTCATGATGAACTTCAAGGTGGTGAAAGTGCTCGGTAAAAAGCTTGACGCTCATTTCCAATAAATATAGAGGGTCTTAGTCTGGTGATGATCGATGCTTGGCTGCCGTTTTACAACTACAAATAATATTGCTCTTGTCCATAATAATCACATAATGTAAGTAGACTACCCACACAGTAACTATGAGCTGTTGGCCAGAGCACATGTACCAAGACCAGAATGGGCACATTTGCTATAAAACAGTTTTCATGACAAAACCATCAGTAGAGTTGAAAATGAGCTGAAACCCATTTAACTTGAATTTTTCATTCGGTACATGGGAATATACGTTTAAAAAAAAAAGTGAACTATATCATCACGCACAACCTTTTATCCTCAAAAAGTCTGATATAAAACATCTCTGGTGGGAAAAAATGTTTTATGCAGATTTGATAATATTTGCATGAATATCTGCTGCAAACTGGATGGAAACCTAGCTACTGAAACAAAGTATTTATTTCTGAATGGGAAGGTGACATTTCATGTGTGAGTGCACATTCGTACCTGCCAGAATATGAAGTGCTCCCTGATGATGGTCCGGACCGCATCGTTGCTCCACACGTCTCTGTTGAGACACTGGCAGGCAAAGTCCTGCACATTCTGGATGTTGATCATCAGCCACTTGTTCTCCAGCTGACCACAGTCCTTCGCCTAGAGAGAGAAAGGAGCCAGATAGCTATTAAGCAATATGGTAATAGCTCCACCTTGCCCTCTGGCAGGCTAGGTGGAATTGTTACCATATTGCTTAGAGGCCTATTCAATCCTTTCAGCTAAGAATGGTTTGGATGAGGGTCGACTGACAGTCCTCCGGGTCAAGGGAGCTTGGGTGTCCAGGGGGAGGGGGATCCTCACCGTCTCAAAGCTGCCTTTGTGCATGAGCTCGACGGGGGGCCGGAACAGATCCGCCAGGGTGCTGAGTTTTTTGTCCGCCGCACTACCGTTCCTCAGCTCCTGCTCCTGGCGGACTTAAAGAGGGCAGAGAAGCCTTTAGCGTATATACCACAACCTGACCAAGATCACAACACAAGTAGTGCTTTGCCAGATGCCTGAAGGCTGGGTGGCACTATTTGATATGCAAACACATACACATGTGGGCAACTTACTGGTTTCTGTTTGGAAGTCCCTAAAACCGTCAAATATGGAGCGGGCAGGTCTTCGTCGCTTTGGCGCTGCGAGAGTGATAGATGGAGAGAGAGTGAGAGACTGTTAGATGGACTGAGACAGAGAGGGGGAGACAGAGGGAGCTTCAAGTTGTAGTGAGGTAGGCTAAATTATGGGGTTGCTCTGCAGTACTGTACCTCCAAACATAGGCTCTGGCTCCACCAGTATGTCCTGCTTCTGAGGGATGGGCGCCCGCACTTCGTCACTGCAAAACAGACAGACAATATTCAATTTTAAATCCAGGAGCGCAGATCTTTTTCTCATGAACGTGCTTTAAATGAAAAACAACAAGACCAGGATTGGCGATCTCTCGAAGTTTGGGTTTGTTTCATCACAGGCCCCATCTCTTATGACCCTGCAGTTGTTGGTGTGGTGGAACAGGCCATTGACTTACTCTGCGGGGGGAGCTTTGCTGCTGGATGCCCCTGCTGAACTGGAGCTGGTGCTGGGCTCCTCTGCGATCCCCCCTCCGTCCAGGAACATGGTCACTGCCATTTCTAGATTGTTGTTGCATGCTTCTAGCATATGCTTCCCCACACTCTCTGTGGCACCTGGGGAAATGTAACAAATAGCATGGATGACACACACACACGTGACCGGATGTATTACATCTGAAATATATTTTGCTGCATTGAATCATTTCTTAATTGGTTGACATAATCAATGTTATTAAATGTTTCACGAGATCTGTACACCAACTAGGATCAAGCTTTAAAAAAAAACGGAGTGATGCGCATGCGCGGTTCTTGTTTGAGCTGAACGCACCTACAGAAGGATAATGGCACTTTCACTATGTATACGTTTTATCTCCATGCATGGTAATCAAGAACTGTGTGACATGTGCAATTTACAAGCAATCTAAACTTGCATGCAAAAATGTCTGCATATATAGATGGTTAGAGTTTGTCATGTTTACTGCGCATGTCTGTTTCACTTTTCATGTCTTCTCGACAGAACATGATACGATCACACAAAAAAATGGGATGATTCGGCCAAATTGCCATCTACATATATACAACATTAAACGTAGCATCGTTAAATTACAATTTGAATGCAAACTTTGTGTAACAGTAACGTTAGCAGAGGGAGGCTGGTGTGGTGCTTCCGTTCCGATCGCTTGAACATGACAGGCGGGAGATGTTTCAGCCATTGTAAGGTGGAGCCTAGGCTAGGTTAGCTCGACAAGAGGAAAATGTTGCACCCAACGTCCATTCCACAGAAATGAGAGGAAATAAGGCGAGTTATTGCACCCCTAGATACTCAAAATGACTTTTGGGGAAACTCTAGAAAGCCATTTTGTGTCAGACATCATCCCAAGACAATTCTAAGTAGTCTTTCCTGGGGGTCATTTTATGTTTAAAAGTTATATGTTCCATTCTGGTGAACACACACTTGACGGTCGTAGCTATCTCCAGTTATTTTTTCCCCTTGTGTGACAAGAGGGGGCAGTAAGTAAGCACTGATGCCCCGTCTGATTTTCCTGCGCAGCGTTCTGTGATGCTGGGGCGACATGATTGTTTTCGGAAGCTAACTCATGAAAAATGTACATTGTAACAATAAAAGGTAACACATTTTACCTGTAATAGATGTGAACTGTTGTATTAACCCATTCACCCCCGGAGTTGATGCGTCCCCGAGCGCCGCCATCTTACCGCCACCAACAACAACACAAATCATGCGCGTGCGTACTGCCGTTCTGTACTCGCGAGCTTTGCCTGGATGGCTGCGTCACAGACTTGTGTTGGATTGTGGGTAATGTATTTCATTACCCTATCTCTGGTTTGACTACGTTGGCTGAGTAGCAGGCCGCACCAACCACAGCTCAATGGCCCATACAAGGGTATCCTTTCAAGTAAAACAGTTATCTTCTCTTCACAGTATTCACAATGGTACAGCAGTTTTAGTCAATACATGTAATCTAATTTATACAGTGCATGCAATAGTAGCTTTCAATCTCTTTACTAATGTCAGTTTAGTGGTGTAAGCATTTGTGGGGGGAGACATGTAAATTTAAGTAACTTTATTATTTAGTCTTTTATAATACATTCAGTTCAAGAACAGTCTACCAAGCTTGACTAAAAACAAGGCAAAAAATACAAGTGAGTTGTGTGGCATTGTTTTATGAACCCATCTGAGGGACTGGGAATAGTGGGGCAGATACAAAAGTAATGTATAGAACTGCCAACTTGTCTGGCAAAGGGAGTCAATAGTTGAAATTCTATACATTGCATTTTTATCTGTAACATTGTAAAATGTTGCACCCTCTTGAATAAGCCCCAGTTGTATGGGTCACCTTTCACTCTGCAGGTGGGAATATACATTTTCCCCTAACCACTGATAGGGGGGTCATTACACTATTAAAGTTCAAATCTGATTGGGGGTACAAAGGGTTAGCTGATCCTAGATCTGTGGTTAGGGGCAAATTCTGAGCCCATTGGTCCATTGATTGGCAATAGTAAGGTCCTGAGCAATGTGGTTAAAAGTGGTTTACACCACAAACACTCCTTCCCTTCCACATACCTTAACTCAGACACACTCCACTGATCCAGGTTAATAGGTCATAGGAGCCCATTTCTGTTCACAAACACGGTTCACTTCTGTTAAACTTTCCCTGTAAGTGTTCAACTGTAGGTGACTCCATACATGTATATGCATGGGCTATTGACTTAGAAATATTATAACAGATTGTCATATTTGTCTTTACATTATTTTAAAACATTTGAGGGTCATGGCCTGAAAAGAAAGAAGCGCTGAATACCACCATCACTGAACGTTAGTTGCATTTCACAGCAGCAAGATTGACATATGGATAAGAACAGCTCAGACTGCAGATTCATTTGAATTAGGATGTTGAGTCAGTCTAAGAGAATTAGATTATTTACAATCAAAAGCAGATGATCTCCTGGGGATGTTTACCGAAGGATTACCATTCAAAACAAATATGTTTTATAAGAAATCAATGAAAAAAAAACCCTGGTCTGTTTCTTCGGGTGACAATGCATTCAGAACATTTGCCTTATTGGCCTGAGACAGACCAGTTTCAGATAGAAGCGCACTCTTTGTGCTCTTTGATGTGACAGGGCGTGAATTAAGTTCAAGCCTTCACTTAGAACAAGATATCACGTGCACGAGGCAGTGTCTGTAATGCAGCTGCAGTATGCAAGCAGTCCAACGTTGTGATGCTCTAAATATCCCTATGGCAAACTAAGTATCATACGGCCACATTATTTTTATTTTTTTAAACACATTTGATCATTTTAAATTCTTTAATATAAAAAAAAATAAGACTTTGATATCTGTTGAGTGTAGTAGACCTTCCTAAAAAACCACTCACCCCCCTCTCTGCCAAGTGCAGTGCAATTTCAATAACAAAGAGAAAACAGCCTGCCTTCTTTTTTTAATCATCCAGACAAAGGCCAATCAGGCAGGGCAATCGTTCCCTACTCCACATGCAAAAGGGAGGAGAGAAGGAGAAAAGAGGGAGGGAGGACAGTGGGGAAAGATGGGGTCTTTTTGACATCCCTGCAGCCCCCACTCCTACCAGCCCATTTCCAGTCCAATTCTGGGAATAAATTAATAAGCGGTCACACAATAGCATCGGTCAGGTGATGAGTGTGAGTGAGTGTGTACATGCGTGCGTGCACGTGTTTGTGTGTGAGACGTTAAGGAGAAAAGTGATGGTCAGAATGTGTGTATTTAAGTAGACATGTTATACAAAGGGAACCCTTGTCTGTGTGTATCAGTATGTGTCTGTGGTGAATTAGTGCAGTGAGCGGAGATCCATTTTGCAGTGGCAGGGGAAGGACGGTGAGTGGGAGGTGGGGGACACTGAGGTGGGGGTACGAGATGTGGCACGGCTGGCGTGGGCCGGTTAGAAGCGGATGAAGGTGGCATCGATCTGGCGTACGGTGGGCAGCGCCAGCATGATCTTCCTGCGGTATTGGGGGTCCTTCTGTAAGGGGTTCCTCTCCAGGTACACTGTCTCCAGGGCCTTGGAGCTCTTCAGCTCATCCAGATCTGACCAGTTCTCGATCTGATTATCATTCATCTGGGAGGGGGGGTGTTAGAGATTTCATATATGGCTTAACTTCTTTATCTGCAGCCTTGGACATATCTATTTCTCGAACAACTGACAGTGATCTACATTAAAAAATGACTCATCCATGCTACATCCCTCCTTTCAATCTCTCCTTCCCGCTTACCCAGAATTCCTGTAGGTCTGTTAAATGGCTGATGTTTTCAATTTTCTTCACCCGGTTGGCTGCGATGTCCAGAGTTGTCAGCTTTTTCTGTATGTGGACAAACAGCATAAATTGAGTCACCACTTTAAATATTTTCAAATAGTTGCTATTAAACTAGTGTGCAGACATGTTATGTCATAATTTTACAATAACTACAGTTGAAGTCGGAAGTTTAAATGTATTTGGCTAAGGTGTATGTAAACTCAGTTTTTCACAATTCCTGACATTAAATCCTAGTAAAAATTCCCTGTCTTAGGTCAGTTAGGATCACCACTTTATTTTAGGAATGTGAAATGTCAGAATAATGGTAGAGAGAATGAGTTATTTTAGCTTTTATTTATTTTGTCACATTCCCAGTGGGTCAGAAGTTTATACATACACTCAATTACTATTTGGTAGCATTGCCTTTAAATGGTTTAACTTGGGTCAAATGTTTTGGGTAGCCTTCCACAAGCTTCCCACAATAAGTTGGGTGAATTTTGGCCCATTCCTCCTGACAGAGCTGGTGTAACGGAGTCAGGTTTGTAGGCTTCCTTGCTCGCACACACTTTTTCAGTTCTACCCCCCAAAAATATGGGATTGAGGTCAGGGCTTTGTGATGGCCACTCCAATACCTTGACCTTGTTGTCCTTAAGCCAGTTTGCCACAACTTTGGATGTATGCTTGGGGTTATTGTCCATTTGGAAGACCCATTTGTGACCAAGCTTTAACTTCCTGACTGATGTCTTGAGATGTTGCTTCAACATATCCACAACATTTTCCTTCCTCATGTTGCCATCTATTTTGTGAAGTGCACTAGTCCCTCCTGCAGCAAAGCACCCCCACAACATGATGCTGCCCCCCCTGTGCTTCACGGTTGGGATGGTGTTTTTCGGCTTGTAAGCCTCCCCCTTTTTCCTCCAAACATAACGATGGTCATTATGGCCAAACAGTTCTATTTTTGTTTCATCAGACCAGAGGACATTTCTCCAAAAACTATGATCTTTGTCCCCATGCGCAGTTGCAAACCATAGTCTGGCTTTTTAAAAATGGTGGTTTTGGAGCAGTGGCTTCTTCCTTGCTAAGCGGCATTTCAGGTTATGTCGATATTGGACTCGTTTTACACTTTCGTACCCGTTTCCTCCAGCATCTTCACAAGGTCCTTTGCTCTTGTTCTGGGATTGATTTGCACTTTTCGCACCAAGTACGTTCATCTCTAGGAGACAGATCGCATCTCCTTCCTGAGCGGGATGACGGCTGCGTGGTCCCATGGTGTTTATACTTGCGTACTATTGTTTGTACAGATGAACGTGGTACCTTCAGGCATTTGGAAATTGCTCCCAAGGATGAACCAGACTTGTGGAGGTCTACCATTTTTTTTTGAGGTCTTGGCTGATTTCTTTAGATTTTCACATGATGTCAAGCAAAGAGGCACTGAGTTTGAAGGTAGGTCTTGAAATACATCCACAGGTACACCTCCAATGGACTCAAATGATGTCAATTAGCCTATCAGAAGCTTCTAAAGCCATGACATTTTCTGGAATTTTCCAAGCTGTTTAAAGGTACAGTCAACTTAGTGTGTGTTAACTACTGACCCACTGGAATTGTTATACAGTGGATTATAAATGAAATAATCTGTCTGTAGACAATTGTTGTAAAAATGACTTGTGTCATGCACAAAGTAGATGTCCTAACCGACTTGCCAAAACTATAGTTTGTTAAAAAGAAACGCGTGGAGTGGTTAAAACGAGTTTTAATGACTCCAACCTAAATGTATGTAAACTTCCAACTTCAACATGTTCATTTATTTTTCTTTAACTAGGCAAGTGAGTAAAGAACACATTCTTATTTACAATGACGCCTACAACCGCCAAACAGACGGCGCTGGGCCAATTGGGTGTCCCATAGGGCAGCGCACAATCACGGCCATTTGCGTTACAGCCTGGATTCAAACCAGGGTGTCTATAATGAAGCCTCTAGCACTGAGACGCAGTGCCTTAGACACCCCCATGTAAATCGCACATTATTCTTTTTTAGATAAAACATTTTTTTAAATACATTGTATAATCTACATGCAGTGAAGCCGCTAAACATTTACATCAAGTCATCTAGCAGACTCCCACCACATTACTTCATTAGGGATCCATAAATATTGCATTCCTGCTCTAATTTTATTGGTCACCATGGCAACGTGCATGGCCCTACAGTTGTGCAGGTTGCAGTTGACTCACGTTGTTCTCCAGGCCCTCTATGACCTCGATGCCATTGTGACTCAGGTAGAGCTCCTTCAGGTTCACCAGACCCTGCAGACCCTCCATCTTGGTGATGCGGTTACTCTGGAGGAAAGACGACAATTCAACATCCACTTCTTCAATATTGTACCGCTACTGAATAGGGTCACTAAACACAAGCATTTGCGTATTAGAAATGCTGCAGTCTATGACTCGATGTCCCACTGAACACAAAACTGAAGACTGAGGAAGTGGCAGACACTATTAAGCCACTGTGTGTGTGTGTGTGTGTGTGTGTACCTGGATGCTAAGGACTGTCAGATTGTGTAGGCCCTCCAGATGCTGAAACTGTGTGATCTTGTTGGTGCCCAGAAACAGACTCGTCAAGGAGGACAGAGAGTCCAAATTCTCAATTACCTGGAAACACGCAAAAAGCCACACACACACGTTAGATCAATCAAGTCTTTGCGGCAACGATGACTCTTTCTGTTCCAAGTGGCTGCCAATTGAGAGATGTGTAGACTTGGAGTAAGCAGAGCATAAGTGTAAAAAACATTAACACCTTCCTAATATTGAGCTGCACACCACCTCAGAACAGCCTCAATTCATCTGGGTATGGACTCTACAAGGTGTCGAAAGTGTCCCACAGGGACGCTGGCACATGTTGACTCCAAATGCTTCCCACAATTGTGTCAAGTTGGCTGAATGTCCTTTAGGTGTTGGACCATTCTTGATACACACGGCAAACTGTTGAGAGTGAGAAATCCAACAGCATTGCAGATCTTGACACAAACTGGTGCGCAGGGCACCTACTACCATACCCCATTCAAAGGCACCTGTCTCTTGTGGTCTTGCCCATTCACCCTCCGAATTGTACACAAACAATTCATGTCTCAATTGTCACAAGGCTTAAAAATCCTTCTTCAACCCATCTCCTCCCCTTCGTCTACACTGATGGAAGGGGATTTAATAAGCGACACCCTTAGAGATTTTTTACACATTGTAACTTAACAAAGTAGGATTAAATTATCTACAAAATACTCTGTCAAAGTGAAAGATGTATAAAATTAAAATAAAAGTGGAATGAAAAATCCAAATATCTTGATTAGATAAGTATTTTACCCTGAGTCAATACATGGAATCACATTGGGCAGCGATTACAGCTGCGAGTCTTTCTGGGTAAGTCTTAAAGCTTTGCACACCTGCATTGTACAATATTTGCAGATTATTTTTACAATTCTTCAAGGTCTGTCAAGTTGGTTGTTGAAGTCTTGCCATAGATTTAAGCCGGTTTAAGTCAACATTTTAACTAGGCCACTCAGGAACATTCAATGTTGGTTTGGGAAGCAACTCCAATTTATTAGGTACACCCATTTAGTACTGTGTCGGACCCTTTGCCGCCAGATCAGCCCGGAATACGTCGGGACACGGCGTTCAAATCATTGCTCAATTGGTATCAAGTGACTTAACTTGTGCCAGGAAAACATTCCACACACAAATTCACCACAGCCATGAGCCTGTACCGTTGACAACAGGCAGGATGGGTCCATGGACTCATGCTACTTACGCCAAAACTTGACTCTCGCATCTGCATGTCGCAAAACAAACCGGGATTTGTCGGACCAGGAGATGTTTTTCCACTCAAATTGTCCAGTGTTGGTGATTGCGCACCCACTGGATCCGCTCCTTCTTCTTTTTAGCTGACAGGAGTTGAACCCGGTGTGGTCCTAACAGCCCATCCATGACAAGGTTCAACAAGTTGTGCAAGCAGAGATGCCGTTCTACACACCACTGTTGAGCTGTGTTTGCCCACAGGACCGCCGCTGACTGAATGTTTGCGTTGCACTATTCTCGGCAAACCCTCGACATTGTCGTGCATGAAAAACCCAGGAGGGCGGCCGTTTGAGATACTGGATCCGGCAGGCCTGGCACCGATGATCATACCACGTTCAAAGTCGCTTAGGTCATTCGTTTTGCCAATTCTAACGTTCAATTGCAAGCCATGGCCACGTGACTATAGGAGCAATCCATTTTCGTGAACAAGGTGGTGTACCGAATAAAAACAGGCCACATTGTAAATTTGGCCATGTGTTTTAGGCTATTGTCCTGCTGAAAAGGTGAATTAATCACCCAGTGTCTGTTGGAAAGTAGACTGAACTAAGGTTGTCCTCTAGGATTTTGCCTGTGCTTAGCTCTATTCCATTGCTTTTTATCATAAAACACTCCCCAATCCTTGCCGATGACATGCATACCCATAACATGATGCAGCCACCACGATTGAACATTAAGAGTGGAGCTAAGGGATTTACCCCAAACATGACACTTTGTATTCAGGACATGAAGTTAATTTCTTTGCCACATTTCTTGCAGTTTAGTGCCTTACTGTAAAAAGGATGCATGTTTTAGAATATTTTTATTCTGTACAGGCTTCATTCTTTTTACTCATTTAGGTTAGTATTGTGGAGTAACTACAATGTTGTTGAACCATCATCAGTTTTGTCCTATCACAGCCATTAAACTCTGTTTTGGCCTCATGGTGAAATCCCTGAGCGGTTTCCTTCCGTTCCGGCAACTGAGTTAGGAAGGATGCCATCCGAAGTGTAATTAATAACTTACATGCTTTTTTTGTAAAAGCTTAACAAGTCACATAATAAGTAGCATGGACTGTGTGCAATAAGTGTTTTACATGATTTGACTGGACTACCTCATCTCTGTACCCCACACATACAGATAATTTTAAAAGGTCCCTCAGTCGAGCAGTGAAATTCAACCAAAGAGGTTTTCCAATGACTCACAACATTGCACACATTGAACGTCCCGTTCAGCATGTTGAAGTTATTCATTACACTTTGGATGGTGAATCAATACACCCAGTCACTACAAAGATACAGGTGTCCTTCCTAACTCAGTTGCAGGAGAGGAAGGAAACCGCTCAGGGATTTCACCATGAGGCCAATGGTCACTTTAAAACAGTTACAGAGTTTAAAGGCTTTGATAACAGAAAAATGAAGGACAGATCAACAACATTGTACTTACTCCACAATAGTAACCTAAATGACAGAGTAAAAAGAATGAAGCAGAATAAAACATTCAAAAACATGCATTCTGTTTGCAATAACGCACTAAAATAAAACTGCAAAAAATGTGGCAAAAAAATTAACTTTATGTCCTGAATACAAAGCGCTATGTTTGGGGCAAATCCACAACACATCACTGAGTACCACGCTTCATATTCAATCCCACCGCTGTCAATTGTTTTGGGGTGGCAGGTAGCCTAGTGGTTAGAGCGTTGGGCCAGTAACCAAAAGTTTGCTAGATCGAATCCCCGAGCTGACAAGGTAAAAATCTGTCGTTCTGCCCCTGAACAAGGCAGTTAACCCACTGTTCCCGGTAGGCCGTCATTGTAAATTAGAATTTGTTCTTAACGGACTTGCCTAGTTCAATAAAAAGGTTAAATCAAATAAAAATATAGATTTGAATATATATTTTGAAGCATGGTGGTGGCTGCATTATGTTATGGGTATGCTTGTCATTGGCAAGGACTAGGGAGTTTGATAAAATAAACAATAGGGCTAAGCACAGGCAAACTTCAGTCTGCTTTCCAACAGACACTGGGAGATGAGTTCACCTTTCAGCAGGACAACCTAAAATACAAGGCCAAATATACACTGAATGACTACATTGAATGTTCCTGAGTGGCCTAGTTACAGTTGCAGAAAGAATGGACAGAGAAAAGCAGGTGAGTAATGGCTGGTAGCGGATGCGGCGGGAAGATCACAGCTGTCACATGATTATTGGATGAGGCACTCATTGTGATATGACATCACACTGTGTTTGATATTATATTTGTAGAACACAGAGATGCATTCTGTGCTTAGTCAATGATTTTGATGACAGAAACAAACAGTATTTTTTTTCTTCAAAACTGCGAATATCGCCAAAAAGCAAGGAGTTTGCATCTCTGCATACAAATTCTAAGCATATGTAATTGGTCGCACAAGCCCTGTAACCCCTGACCCATGGCCTCTGTCTCACCCGGATGCGGTTAGAGCCCAGCTCCAGCATCTCCAGGCCGGTGAGATGGTCCAAATTGGCGATGTGGCTTATCTTGTTGTGCAGCAGGAATAGCTTCTTCAGCCCCGTCAGACGCTCCAGACCCTCCACCTTCCTCAGAAGATTGAAGGACACGTCCAGCTGGCTGGAGAGCAGAGTCAAAATACATTCAGGTTTAATTAAACTTTACTGAGAGGAAACATTTTGTGCAAAATAGCACATGGAGTAACAAAGTTAATTCAGTTCTGTCAGTGTAACTGAGGAGAGGACACTTAATGGTTAGTAAAAGCTGGTCATCGAGGCAACCGCAAGGTCAGCTGATAGGAAGGTAAACACTGGTGTGTATGCATGCATTTATGTACAGTACCAGTCAAATTTGGACAAACCTACATTGTAGAATAATAGTGAAGACACCAGAACTATGAAATAACACATATTGAATCATGTACTAACCTAACAAGTGTTAAACAAATCAGAATATATTTGAGATTCTTCAAAGTAGCCACCCTTTGCCTTGATGACAGCTTTAAAACAATCTTTGCATTCTCTCAACCAGCTTCATGAGGGATGTTTCTCCAACTGTCTTGAAGGAGTTCCCACATAAGCTGAGCACTTGTTGGCTGATTTTCCTTCACTCTGCAGTCCAACTCATCCCAAACCATCTCAATTGGGTTGAGGTCAGGTCATCTTATGCAGCACTCCATCACTGTCCTTTTTGGTCAAATAGTCCTTACACACCCTGGAGGTGTATTTTGTGTCATTGTTTCACTAAGCGCAAACCAAATCGGATGTATCGCTGCAGAATGCTGTGGTAGCCATGCTGGTTAAGTGTGCTTTGAATTCTAAATAAATCTTAGATAGTGTCACCACAAAAATCACCCCACACCATCACACCTCCTCGATGTTTCACCACACAAGATCATCCGTTCGCATGGGGGTTGGAACCAAAAATCTCTAATTTGGACTCATCAGACCAAAGGACAGATTTCCACTGGTCTAA
The DNA here is from genome assembly GCF_018296145.1 of Oncorhynchus tshawytscha. Classification (NCBI taxonomy): domain Eukaryota; kingdom Metazoa; phylum Chordata; class Actinopteri; order Salmoniformes; family Salmonidae; genus Oncorhynchus; species Oncorhynchus tshawytscha. Next base: position 49,970,638 of record NC_056438.1, on the reverse strand, counting down.
TGTCCATTGCTCATGTTTCTTGGCCCAAGCAAGTCTCTTCTTCTTGGTGTCCTTTAGTAGTGGTTTCTTTGCATCAATTGGACTACGAAGGCCTGATTCACACAGTCTGTCTGTTACTTGAACTCTGAAGCATTTATTTGGGCTGCAATTTCTGAGGAACTTATCCTCTGCAGCAGAGGTAACTCTGAGTCTTCCTTTCCTGTGGTGGTCCTTCATCATAGCGCTTGATGGTTTTTGCGACTGCAACTAAAGAAAATTTCAAAGTTCTTGAAATTTTCAAGATTGAATGACCATGTCTTAAAGTAATGATGGACTGTCGTTTCTCTTTGCTTATTTGAGCTGTTCTTGGCATAATATAGACTTGGTATTTTACCAAATAGAACCATCTCCTGTATACCCCCCCTACCATGTCACAACACAACCGATTGGCTCAAACGCATTAAGGAAAGAAATTCGACAAATTAACAAGGAACTGTTAAAAACCTCTTGATCCTACTTGAGACGCAGACGTCCCAACTAGAGCTCTGGAAATGCAAATGCGCTACGCTAAACGCTAATAGTATTAGTTAAAACGCAAACGTTCATTAAAATACACATGCTTGGTATTGAATTAAAGCTACACTCGTTGTGAATCCAGGCACCAAGTCAGATTTTTAAAATGCTTTTCGGCGAAAGCATGAGAAGCTATTATCTGATAGCATGTAACACCCCAAAAGACCCGTAGGGGATGTAAACAAAAGAATTAGCATAGTCGGCGCTACACAAACCGCACAATAAAATATAAAACATTCATTACCTTTGACCATCTTCTTTGTTGGCACTCCTTGATGTCCCATAATCAATACTGGGTCTTTTTTTCGATTAAATCGGTCCATATATAGCCTAGATATCGATCTATGAAAACTGTGTGATAAACGGAAAAAAATAGCGTTTCATAACGTAACGTCATTTTTTAAAAGTTAAAAAGTCGACGATAAACTTTCACAAAACACTTCGAAATACCTTTCTAATGCAACTTTAGGTATTACTACACGTTAATAAGCTATAAAAATCATCAGGAGGCGATGTAAATTCGATAGCTGGTCGTCTGGAAAAAATGTCCGGAAAAACACCGAGCCAATACATCAAGTTGGTGGTCGGAGGGAATCGGTTCCCTTTGGTCGGATCTACCAAGAATCAAATCAGAATCAAATGAGAAGACTCTATACATCCTGTGGAAGCTGTAGGTACTGCAACCTCGGCCTCATTTAATACGGTTCACCTTTAACAATGGGTTGAAGTGGCGCATGGATATTTTTTTCCATCTCCAGTGATCAGATTTTCCTGCGCTTTTCGATGAAACAGACGTTCTGTTATAGTCACAGCCGTGATTTAACCAGTTTTAGAAACGTTAGAGTGTTTTCTATACACACATACTAATCATATGCATATACTATATTCCTGGCATGAGTAGCAGGACGCCAAAATGTTGCGCGATTTTTAACAGAATGTTCGAAAAAGTAGGGGGTCGGCTTAAGAGGTTTTAATTGAAATGCATTCCAGGTGACTACCTCATTAAGCTCATTCAGAGAATGCCAAGAGGGTGCAAAGCTGTCATCAAGGCAAAGGGTGGCCATTTTGATTTCTTCAGTATTATTCTACAACATAGAAAATAGTAAAAATAAAGAAAAACCCTGGAATGAGTAAGTGTGTCCACACTTTTGACAGGTACTGTATGGGTCAGACTCACTCCAGTTCTGTGAGGGTCTGCAGGTTCTCAAGTTTGCGGATTTGGTTGTCGTAGAGATCCAGCTCCTTCAGAGTCACTAACGTCTCCAGGTTCTCAATGTTTTTGATCAGGTTCTGCCTTAGAGAGAGCGTCTGGAGACACGCAAACATTCAGCGTTAATTAATCTAGTCATTCTGTTTGTGCAGACAGTCTCCTTTACCCGAGGGTGATTGTCATCTATGTTTTCTATAAATAGCTATATGATGTTTTTAGAAATCATACTCTATGGGTGAAGGACTGACAGTAGTCAACCTACTGACCTTAGCCTTCCTCAACACCTCCAATCCCTCAATCTTCCCAATCCTACAGTGGACAAGATCAACATCCTGTGAAGAGAGGTAGGTGTGTTAGGTAGAGAACTAAATTGGAACACCATTCATAATTGTTATGGCAACACTAATTCCCATCCCTCCATCACCTCTTCCTCTGGGTCCAAGGTTATGGTATCCATATCAACGGGAGACTCCTCTTTAACTGTGTACAAAGAGAAAAGACATTTCAAGAAGTGATTTGTAACACAGCATCTAGGCCTAACTAGAGTAGCGTGTACTAGCTACAAAAGTACAAAATGTTCTCAAATCAAATTGTATTCGTCACATGCGCCTAATACAACAGTTTACTTACAAGCCCCCAACCAACTTTGTAGTTTAAAAAAAAATACAGATAAGATTAAGATGAAAGTAACAACTAATTAAAGTGCAGCAGTAAAACAATAGCGAGTCCATATACAGGGGGTACCAGTACAGAGTCAATGTGCGGTGGCACCGGTTAGTTGAGGTAGTATGTACATGTGGGTAGAGTTATTGAAGTGACTATGTATAGATGCAACAGAGTAGAAGCGGTGTAAAGGGGGGGGTGGGGGAGCAATGCAAAAAGTCCGAGTAGCCATTTGATTAGGTGTTCAGCAGACTTATGGCTTGGGAGTAGAAGCTGTTTAGAAGCATCTTGGACCGAGACTTTGCGCTCCGGTATCGCTGCCATGCGGTAGCAGAGAGAACAGTCTATGACGACTAGGGTGGCTGGGGTCTTTGACAATTTTTAGGGCCTTCCTCCGACACCGCCTGGTATAGAGATCCTGGATGGCAAGAAGCTTGGCCCCAGTGATGTACTGGGCCGTACGCACTACCCTCTGTAGTGCCTTGTGGTCGGAGGCCGTTGCCATACTAGGCAGTGATGCAACCAGGATGCTCTCGATGGTGTAGCTGTAGAACCTTTTGGGGATCTGAGGACCCATGCCAAATCTTTTCAGTCTCCTGAGGGGGAAGAGGTGCTGTCATGCCCTCTTCACGGCTGTCTTGGTTTGCTTGGACCATGTTAGTTTGTTGGTGAAGTGGACACCAAGGAAGGAACTTGAAGCGCTCAACCTGCCCCAATACAGCCCTGTCGATGAGAATGGGGGCGTGTTCGGTCCTCTTTTTTCCAGTAGTCCACAATCACCTTCTTTGTCTTGATCATATTGAGGCCAGGTCTCTGACCTCCTCCCTATAGGGCGTCTCGTCATTGTTTGGGCCTCCCACTGTTGTGTCATCTGCAAATTGAATGGTGTTGGAGTCATGCAGTCATGAGTGAACAGGGAGTACAGGAGGGGACAAAACACACATCTAATGGGCCCCTGTGTTGAGGATCAGCGTGGCAGGATGTGTTACCTACCCTTACCACCTGGGGGCTGCCCGTCAGGAAGTCCAGGATCCAGTTGCATAGGGAGGTGTTTAGTCCCAGGGTCCTTCACTTATTGATGAGCTTTGAGGGCACTAGTGTTGAACACTGAGCTGTAGTCAATGAATAGCATTCTCACATAGTTGTTCCTTTTGTCCAGATGGGAAAGGGCAGTGTGGAGTGCAATAGAGATTGCATCATCTGTGGATCTGTTGGGATGGTATGCAAATTGGAGTGGGTCCAGGGTTTCTGGGATAATGGTGTTGATGTGAGCCATGACCAGCCTTTCAAAGCACTTCATGGCTACAGGCGTGAGTGCTACGGGTCGGTAGTCATTTAGGCAGGTTAACTTAGTGTTCTTGGGAACAGGCACTATGGTGGTCTGCTTGAAACATGTTGGTATTACAGACTCAGACAGGGAGAAGTTGAACTTGTCAGTGAAGACACTTGCCAGTTGGTCAGCGCATGCTTGGAGTACACGTCCTGGTAATCCGCCTGGCCCTGCGGCCTTGTGAATGTTGACCTGTTTAAAGGTCTTACTCACATCGGCTGCGGAGAGTGTGATCGCACAGTCGTCCGGAACAGATGGGGCTCTTATGCATGTTTCAGTGTTATTTGCCTCAAAGCGAGCATAGAAGTTCATCTTGGGCAGGTCGCAGTTGTTCTCAACTGGCCTACCTAGTTAAATAAAGGTGAAAAAAAAATGTTTAAAAAATAGTTTAGCTTGTCTGGTATGCTCGTGTCACTGGGCAGCTCTCGGCTGTGCTTCCCGTTGTAGTCTGTAATGGTTTGCAAGCCCTGCCACATCCGACGAGCGTCAGAGCCAGTTTAGTACGATACAATCTTAGTCCTGTATTGATGCTTTGCCTGTTTGATGGTTTGTCTGAAGGCAAAGCGGGATTTCCTATTAATTTCCGGGTCCTTTTTTTATTTCACCTTTATTTAACCAGGTAGGCCAGTTGTGAACAAGTTCTCATTTACAACTGTGACCTGGCTAAGATAAAGCAAAGCGACACAAACAGAGTTACACATGGAATAAACAAACGTCCAGTCAATAACACAATGGGTTAGAGTCCCGCTCCTTGAAAGCGGCAGCTCTAGTCTTTAGGTCAGTGCTGATGCTGCCTGTAATCCATGGCTTCTGGTTGGGCTATGTACGTACGGCCACTGTGGGGACGATGTCGCTGATGCACTTATTGATGAAGCCAATGACTGATATGGTGTACTCCTCAATGCCATTGGAGGAATCCCAGAACATATTCCAGTCTGTGTTAGCAAAACAGTCCTGTAGCTTAGAATCTGCTTCATCTGACCACTTTTTTATTGATCTAGTCACTGGTGCTTCCTGCTTTCAGTCAGATTCAAATCAAAAAATTTTTGTTCAGTTTGTGCCAACTGAGCATGACTTGACACTTTACTTGTGCATAACATAATATTTAATTTGCAGAGCGCATGTCCCACATTAAATTCACATAAGGTAGCAAACAAAAACAGCATTGATTCATCAACAAGTAGAAAAGTCACAATACATCAATACATTACCTACTAATGCAAAAGAGACTTTATGCAAATTAAGTGATCAAACATTAATTGCTAGGTTCTCAGTTAAGTTTTAAATTAGGACATTGAAGCTGCCTCCTTGGCATGTACAGGTAGGCCCCACCTGTGGCAGGAGGCTGGTTCAGGTCTACCTCCCCATTGATGCTCTTCCTCCTGGTCTCATCATCTCCTGACTCCTCTGACTCTCCCTTCCGGTCCACTGCACACATAACAGATGGGAAGGAACAGCCTGGGTCAGTTCAATGTAGTTTGAACATTATCACAGTTGTAGCCATGGATGAGTCATGAAAACTAAAGCGCCCATGTAGCAGGCTCACATGATCGGACCCGCATTTCTATGGATGGCTGTCTGCAAACTACTGCTAGCTGATCAGTAGAAGTAGAAACGTATTTATACTTAGCTAAACCTTGTTTTGAAGTTAGCTATATACAGTAGCTAGTATGGTTATTTTCGTATGTGTCTGTCTGACAGTTTGATTTAGATGTTGGAAGAATCCGACAATATTGAAAGCAACATTTCCACGCTAGCTGACTGGCCAGCAAGGGCCGACCAACCAGCTAGCTAGAGTAGCTTGATAGACCAATCACCATGAGACGTTCCCATTTCAACTACACTCAGTTGCTAGGCTAACTTGCTTTAAGTGGATGAGACGGTCATTATTTGTTATATAGCTAATGTTAGCTAACTACAATAAACATAGGAGGATGACATTTACCTAGGTACAGAAAAAACATGTTAGCTAGTACTAGTAGCTAGATAAATGCTAGCGAACGTAAACAACTTATTGAATGAAATAGCTAGCTACTGCCACTGGTGGCTAACAACATTAGCTAGATAGCATGTCCACGGAGGGAAGGGCAAAGTAGCACAAAATAACATCCCCTGCAGCATGGGGGGGGGGTTCAATAATAAATAGTTAAATATATATTTAACCACCCTCATGAAAAACTATTTGTGATGCAATATTTTAAATTGTCACTCACCTTCCATCTCTTGAGGCTCTCCAACAGACAGGGTAGCCATATTTGTTTCCGATAACTCTCCCTTTTTAATTGACAATCTCCTCAGCCAATCAGGAGGCTGCATGTTTGATGCGGGCTCTGCCTTCAAAAGGGGTGCGTCACTGACCACAATAGACCATTTATCCGTTTGTTAGCGATATTCAAGATCACATTTGAATCCCGAAAATATAGACAAAACATGAATGTTTAAACTGGAAAATATAAGAACTGCGACACTATCACAAAGAGCAGTTTAATTGCACTTTTTGACCACAGGATGGTGCCAATCACACATATTCCTGCACAACAGCACGCCACAATCACACCTGCACAAGAGGACATACATAGATAGCCCTTCAACAAGGGCAGATAAATAAAATAAGAATAGTGTTTATTAAGGGAAGGTCATCCATAACCAGAAACATACTATAGGTGGATGGTGTATATTTTTAAAACAATGAGTTGATGTACTTAATCTACTTCCCGAGTAGGTGTCATGACTTTCCTTTCATTATTCAGATGAATGTTATTTATCTAATCAACTATGTTTAATTGTTACCAGATTAAAATAATCATGTAACAATTAACTCATTAGGAATTTGGGGCACCACAAGAGCGATTGTTTAAAGAGTTACCTGAATTAAATCACGCCCATCAAAGAGTCAAAACAGTTCATCCTAACCTTGTATCATATCATCATTCTGAACAATCATAATCTCTTGCATCTGCAAAAAAAAAAAACCACAGCCTTACATTTGATTCAGCACTACACATATTGGTTTAGTTATTTATTTACTAGCTAACTAAATGATAACACAGGATAAAGATACACACTTAATACATTAGAAACAGGTCCCTAGCCGACTGACACAATATGGTGGCTTTTTATAAAAGACATGGAGAGGGGGAGAGAGAGAGAGAGAGAGGCACTGAGACATAATACTTTGGTACATTTATAAACTACTCTCACAGTAATCATATACTTTGCATATGAACCGCCTCCCTTTTGGAGTAAGCCAAGCCTTCTTGGAAAGGGTTTGGTTGGGCCTTTCCACGGCACGCTTGTAATGCTCTGATCTCCCTCCCCCCTCCCCCTTCTTCTTCTTTGAAGATAGGCTAGCCAGCCGTGTCGTTGGTTCCCATTGAGTGATGAGAGTAGTAGAATACGGTAATTCGAGAAGAGTTGTATAAGGATGGATGGTTTGAAGAGTAGTAGGATGGTCCCACTTCAATTCGCTTTTCTAGAAACTTTACTTAGGACAGCTAATCAGCCGTACCAGTGATATTGTCTCGACCTCGTGTTGAGATTTCAGCGTTCAAACCCCTTTGGACGTGACCTGTAGCTACACACCTCTTTGTTCTGAATGTTAATTTCTTCACCAATCCTTTTATGCACTCTGGTCAAAAGGGACTGTTCCGTCAGGCTGACACACTCTGACCTCACTCGGGGCGTGGCTACTTACTGTGCAAAGTTTTTGAAAACAAATGGTCTCTTATGGCTACAAAAACCACATCCCTACCAAAAACACATTCATCGTTATTCATATTTCATGCACAACGTAAAGGATGGAGACATCGTACATGTAGTGTATATACTTTAAGTTACAGTATTTCCTCTATAATATTTTTAATGACATCCCAAAATAACCAACAATAGTTTTTCATAGCTCGCCTCTAACCATTCCCCACATTTGCTGTGAGAAATATTGTTCCAGTATTCACTTTAGAACGTCTCTGGAGACAGCGCGCATTCCTTTGTGAATTTGGAGAGGGAGACCCTAGAGCTCCTCTGTTTTAATTTACAACAGGGTGTGAGGCTGGTTTTCCATATGAAGTAAAGTACACGGAGTGAAACCGAGACGCTGCTGTTCTTGTTATCTTGACACAGATCTTTACTGCCCAAACAATATTCCCCTCCACTGCGTACCAGGCTTTATAGGCCCTCTTCAGACACACTGCTGGTGAATGGGACTACTTTACTCCAAACTCAGTGTAGTGCCATCAGAACCACACAGTTGCAAAACTCTCTGAAGCATGTGTGGAATCAATCTTTAATAACCTCCCTGTGTATTACATGGATACCATAATATACTTTCCGCTTAGATCATGCATCATGCTCTGTGAACACTTCTTTGTATGAGCTGCTAGCTACTTTGTGTCGTGTCTTTACTATCATTAATTTGAAGACATAGTTAAAGATTCTCTGTAATTAGTATTACGCGATCAACTGATTAATCATGTACATGTAATTAACTAGGAAGTCGGGGCACCATAATTTCCTAATATAACCTTTCAGATATTTTCATATCTGATCCATAGTCTCCTGATTAATGAATTATTTACCTCACGTTAGTCTTATTCCAAACATCGTAAATTGTTGGTTATCTGCACGAACCCAGTCTTCACTATGAGTCATCCATACATCAATTGTCTTAGATGATTTATTACTAACTAAGTAATTCACAGAAATGCATAAACAGTAAATATGGTTACAAGAAATGATAGGAGAATGTGCCCTAGTGGGCTAAACCGGCATCGCGGCTTGTTAGACAAAAAGGGGAAATGGAGGTCAACTAAGAAGTCACTACAGAGTGATAATTATAACAATTGAAATGCTAATCCTTTGCACATGAACGCTCACTCATTCGGGAACAATTGCAATCAATATACACTGCTCAAAAAAATTAAGGGAACACTAAAATAACACATCCTAGATCTGAATGAATGACATTCTTATTTCTTTACATAGTTGAATGTGCTGACAACAAAATCATCAATGGAAATCAAATTTATCAACCCATCGAGGTCTGGATTTGGAGTCACACTCAAAATGAAAGTGGAAAACCACACTACAGGCTGATCCAACTTTGATGTAATGTCCTTAAAACAAGTCAAAATGAGGCTCAGTAGTGTGTGTGGCCTCCACGTGCCTGTATGACCTCCCTACAACGCCTGGGTATGCTCCTGATGAGGTGGCAGATGGTCTCCTGAGGGATCTCCTCCCAGACCTGGACTAAAGCATCCGCCAACTCCTGGACAGTCTGTGGTGCAACGTGGCGTTGGTGGATGGAGCGAGACATGATGTCCCCAGATGTGCTCAATTGGATTCAGGTCTGGGGAACGGGCGGCCCAGTCCATAGCATCAATGCCATCCTCTTGCAGGAACTGCTGACACACTCCAGCCACATGAGGTCTAGCATTGTCTTGCATTAGGAGGAACCCAGGGCCAACCGCACCAGCATGTGGTCTCACAAGGGGTCTGAGGATCTCATCTCGGTACCTAATGGCAGTCAGGCTACCTCTGGCGAGCACATGGAAGGCTGTGCGGCCCCCCAAAGAAATGCCACCACACACCATGACTGACCCACCACCAAACCGGTCATGCTGGAGGATGTTGCAGGCAGCAGAACGTTCTCCATGGCGTCTCCAGACTGTCACGTGCTCAGTGTGAACCTGCTTTCATCTGTGAAGAGCACAGGGCGCCAGTGGCGAATTTGCTAATCTTGGTGTTCTCTGGCAAATGCCAAACGTCCTGCACAGTGTTGGGCTGTAAGCACAACCCCCACCTGTGGACGTCGGGCTCTCATACCACCCTCATGGAGTCTGTTTCTGACCGTTTGAGCAGACACATGCACATTTGTGGCCTGCTGGAGGTCATTTTGCAGGGCTCTGGCAGTGCTCCTCCTTGCACAAAGGCGGAGGTAGCGGTCCTGCTGCTGGATTGTTAACCTCCTACGGCCTCCTCCACGTCTCCTGATGTACTGGCCTGTCTCCTGGTAGCGTCTCCATGCTCTGGACACTACGCTGACAGACACAGCAAACCTTCTTGCTACAGCTCGCATTGATGTGCCATCCTGGATGAGCTGCACTTCCTGAGCCACTTGTGTGGGTTGTAGACTCCGTCTCATGCTACCACTAGAGTGAAAGCACCGCCGGCATTCAAAAGTGACCAAAACATCAGCCAGGAAGCATAGGAACTGATAAGTGGTCTGTGGTCACCACCTGCAGAACCACTCCTTTATTGGAGTGTCTTGCTAATTGCCTATAATTTCCACCTGTTGTCTATTCCATCTGCACAACAGCATGTGAAATGTATTGTCAATCAGTGTTGCTTCCTAAGTGGACAGTTTCATTTCACAGAAGTGTGATCGACTTGGAGTTACATTGTGTTATTTAAGTGTTCCCTTTATTTTTTTGAGCAGTGTATATATATTTACGCTCAGTGTGTCGTCTTGACCGCTGGTGAAAAGTTTATTTTGTAGAATTGTCCATCTCTCTCCCTCTCGTGGTTATAGTGGATAGTTCAGAGTGACATTCATTCGTTTCGTTATAGGAGTGGATCAGTGGTTCGTAACCTTGGAGGTACTGAACCCCACCAGTTTCATATGCGCATTCACCGAACCCTTCTTAATTGGAAAAATAAAATGTGATTTTTTAAAATTCAAAACATAGGTATATATTTGACTGGTGCACAAAATGAACCGTGCATCAACATCACTGTGTTCAAAGAACAAAATCATCAAAACCTGATTTTCAAACAAAAACAAAATAATGAATATTTACTGCAAATCAGTGTGACTTCAGCTGTTGCCTTTCAGAGACCAGTTCAGAAATGCACGGCTTCACCTTGGCAAGTGCCACTCTCATGTCATTTTCGCAACAAAGTCTGTTCCTTTTCTTCTTTTTATGTCCAGCATCCTCGAAAAGGATTGCTCGCAAAGATATGTTGTAACAAACGGTATGAAAATCTCCAGAGCTTTCTTAGCAATAACAGGGTACGTTACCATTTGTTGACACCAAAACGTTGAAAGCGTTGTTGTTCTGAAGAGTTGCTGTTGAACCTGGCTCTGCTGAATTTCAATGATTTCATTGAGGTATTCATCATTGACATCTGTTGTCTCAACATTAAACGTGAACGGCTGTCTCACCCTTGCTCGATATGACTCTTGTAGGGAAGTATCCGTCGAGAGACTTTGCAAGCTCATCTAAGTGCATGGCAATTGCTTGCTTCAGTTCCGCGGGTACAGAAATGTCTCCGATTCCAGATACATCTTCGATCTTACTTACACAGGCGTCGCAAACTTTCCCCTGCTGGACGTTATCGTTCTCTGTTCGTCGTTTCCATAACGGTAGCTTTTTTTGAAAAGCCTTCATGTTTTCCTTCGCTTCGATGATGTCGACTCCACCGCCCTGCATCTTTTGATTGAGATGATTGAGAGCTGCGAAGATATCAGACATGTACGCTAAAATGAGAATGAACTCATTTGGTGCTCTTGCAAAAACAGGGCTAATTCCACACGCACGGCAAAGACACGATTCAGCACCTGTCCCCGGGATATGGTACAGAAGTATTTCGAATTCAGAGCACATTTCTTTACACAGCTCACTGAAGATGCGGTGCCTCAGAGCACTAGTTCGCACATAGTTCACACATTCCACTACCATTTTTAATACTTCTGCCAGTTTGAGGCAAGCTTTTTGTTGCCAACGCATGCCTATGCAGAACACAATGCGTAACAATGATGTGTGGTGCATCGGCTTTCACTAGCGCATCAAAACCAGACTTTCTTCCCAGCATGACTGGAGCTCCGTCCGAACAAACTGCAGAAACCATATCCCACGAAAGATTGTTGTCTTTGAATAAGTCATCCACAAGTTTCTTCACATCGGCTGCCTTAGTTGTTGTTGTAAGAGGCTTACAAAATAAAAAATCTTCCTTTATCACGTTGTCTTTAACATAGCGCACGAATACAGCAAGCTGGCTTAGATTGGAAACGTCTGTGGTCTCCTCGAGTTGAGGAGTCATCTTGTGTCATCGCGAATCATATGAGTCGGGTGCGTGTCTTGACCTCTGCCGAACCCCTGAGACTGACTCACCGAACCCCTGGGGCTCGATCGAACCCAGGTTAAGAACCACTGGAGTGGATGTTTCGGCGGTTGTCGTTCTTCGCGTTCAATGATACCGAATTCCTAGCTGCAGACTAGTAATTGATAAAGACCTGTTCTTATTCTGTCGGTATCGATAGTCAGAGTTTAACCACGTGGTATGGTTAAAAGATTCAGCAATGGTCTACAACCTTTGTCTCCTCCTAATAGAGAAAAGCATGGTCTGCAACCTTTAGCCATCTCGTAATTGAGGTAAGCTCGGTCTGCTGATCGAAAACCCAGGTGGGGGTTTTATTTGGAAGGGCCGAAAAAGGGCTGTCCCAGGAGGCCTTACCCTAACTGGGCTCAGGGGCAGTCCTCTGATTTAGTTCAAATCAAAAAGCGAATTGTATTTTTCTTCAGTAAACAGTCCAAAGTCATATTACACAATTATACAAACAGTATCATACTCACTCATTCATCTTATACAACAATTAGATGTAAAACCTCATATCTGAGGCGATTATATAAACAGCGTTATGGTAATGTGGCCACACCGTCTCCCATGAGCTTCCCCAAGTTGTGACAAACGGACCAGTTCGTAGCTGGATTCTACACCGATCTTTTATACTTTCTCCGGAACATGAAATTTGTTCGTACCTCAAGTTCTGTGAGGAGGAAGGATTTCCTTTGTCCTCTATGAAAATGTACTCTCTCTATACTGTGTGTCTATGAGGAGATCCTCAGGAATTTACGACGTCTCTCTGACCACAGCAACCTAGTTGAAGGAGGAGGCAGGGAGAGGGGGATGGGGCTTGCTATACCCAAAGAGGCCAACGTCATGACATATCCAAACCACCAGGGGGAGGTCTTGTTTGTCCTGCAAGTTACAAATCAACATAAAATCATGAACACGTGATGTCCTGTTTGTAGATCATCGTTGCAGTCCCCTCTGGTGGTTGAACTTGTTAGGCTTCTCTGAAAGTGGAGCAGTCCACCACAAGGATGGCAGTTGATGTCCGGTTGGTGATCGACGTTGCTGTCCCTTCTAGTCATGTACCTTGGTAGGTTCCCTGGAAGCTGCAAAGTACCCCAGGGAGGGCCAGGGGATGTCCTGGTTGGTGACCGCCATTGCGCCCCCCCCCCCTGTGGTTTACCTTGGTAGGCTCTTTGACAGCGGGGCATGCCGCCACAAGGATGGACCGTGGGTGTCCGGATTTGGCGTCGCCGTTCCGGACCAGTCATCTGGTCATTGTCCAGACTGGATGATCTGGGCAGTAACTTACGCACACACACTCATTAAATATATACAATTACATTCATTCCCCAATGAGCAGCGCTGTGGCACTAAGTGATGGTTGTATGGGGACTTTGTTTATGGCTCTCACTTCCTAAGTGTCAAAGGAACTGAACCGAAAAGGAATGAAAGCATAAATAAAAGATATACAAAATATAGTTCTCACACAAAAATAATCTAATTGGACTGTATTCTATATACGTCCAATGTTCTGGCAAAATGACTATCATGGCATTGTCTCCAATGCCATATCTGTGGTTTTCCTACTTGGTGTGCTGCTTAGGCACTATCCTAAGTTGATAACGATATGATAGGTTTACAGCTGTAAGGCACTAGTTTTGGGCAGTCTACAGGGATGACCTATGGACTTCCGGGAAGAAACTGGTGAGTGCTGTAGAGTCAAAGGCCTAGAAGTAAATGTTCAACTTTACTAAGGCTGGTATTTTGCTTGGACCCTTAAGTGATCCTAGCACAAATCCTAATTGGATGTTCCATTGTGCATGTGCGTTTATGCTTACACAAGCGCCCATGTCAAGGAAAGAAAACCAAGTATCCTGGCAGATTACAATTTGTTCTGAATGAGTCTGATGTAATTTTCAGGTCAATGCCTGGAGGTCAGTCAGAATTGGTGTCGAGGGAGTCTGTAGTAGTTTTTCACTACAAGTCACGGTCTTCCACTATTGTAATGGTGATAGCTATGAAATAGACTTCATACCCATGTTATCCACGGAGGAGCTAACCTCACGACGGAAGTACACTAAGTATTAGACCAGTCGTACGTGGTGTGATCGTGGTTAATGATTCTAATCATTTTCCTCCTGAATGGAGGATTCTATTTATTTGTGACATGTCTGTTAACCATTGAAAGAGTGCACTGGAGATTCCCTTCCACGTGTTGCACTCTGAGTAACTCCTATGTCGCTAATTGTCAAGGGTAATTTGATTGGTTAGGTCTCTAACCTTCTTACTGATTGTAGCTAGGCTGACTGTCGCTGGTATTGGTACTGGTGCTCAAAGGGACCAGGTATCCTACCGATTTATTCTGAAATATTATACTACTGGAACACATGATTGGAGCATTTTACTAGTTGTATTGTAGTTGAACCTACACATGGCAAGGAATGATTGTTGCCATTTGTTTTGGAGGTGGACAAGTCCACTGGACTTCCTTTACGACCAGTGTGGTACACCTCAGTACCATCTTAGATGTGTTCTAAGAATCTCCGTCTAGGGGCCTGTCTGCTCCTCACTGTTCTCATAGGGGATTTAACAACTAGACTTAATTTATGCTCTGGCGGCCTCGTATGGTGTCGTCCATAGTCTCTACCCCCCCACCGGCCTCGATGAGGCTCATCATGGGTCTGGGCTACTAATTTCCCCCCTTTGTGTCTCCGGACCCCCCCAGTGCGTGGTGTTGGTGTCCGAGGTGCAAACGAAAAGGTCGGACCCTATGTACGAGTTGTCAGCGTCCGCGTTATGAGAATGGCTGTAACCTTTCAACCAAATCTCCTGGTGTTTGTGCTTCAAAACGCTCAGTGGCTGTCGAGGCATGTCATTCACCAACGCGGCCGCGTGTAAACCTCTTCAGTACCTCCGAACTGAGACGAGGATATGGGTCTGTTATAATCGCAAAGTGTTTCACCAGTGGAAATCGGGTCAGTTGCTGGACTGACGCCATTAGTATCATTGTAAGGGGTGACAGTCCCCAACAAAGCGGAAGGTGTATCATCGGAAGCAGAGTATATTCTGTGCATCAATGTTTTTCTTGCCGAGACGGCCGCAGTGCTTGCGGATGTGTCCGAAAGGCAAGAAGAGTTCATCTCAACTACCGTATTGCACGACTGCAAGGAGGGAAGTTGCTTATTCACAGAGACAGCTGGCTCGAAATCACGAACAGAATGGTCAATCAGGTTGGCTGATGGAATGTGTCGAGATAACGTAATATCTCCTTGGATCGGATTCTGCCCCAAGAGGTTTTAAAACATATTTTTCCCAAGGGGTGCTTTCGACAGATACCCCTTGTGAATGACTGCGTTGCAGCTAGCGTTAGGGGAAGACAGTGTGGTCAGTGGAGAAGGCACGGTGGCCTGTGACCATACCTGGTTGGTTTTCCAATCCATCAATGGGAGTAACCGATCCATCAAGTCTGCTCCAAGTAGCAGGGTTACAGTTTCGAGGCTGGTAACATTCACAGGGTGAACGAGCGATACGATCTTGAAGTGTAGTTTCAGCATGACTCTCAATGTGAGAGACGAGGTAGTTTGAGTGACTCCTCGAAGTGTAGTGTCGCATTGTTCCACTTTTAACCAACATTTAGTTGGCTTCAATGCCCTTTTGAGATCAAACAATGTTTGAGAGATGAGGGATATTGTCGCACCCGAATCAATTAGTGCATGCAAAGTTAAGCAGTCCTCCAGGACTGTTTCCAGGTATGGCCGTTTATATTTGTGGTTAGTGGACATATTCCCCACAAAGTGGAGTGGTCGTTTGCAACGACGTGATGTGCCATCTCTGTTCAAGGTGGAAGCAGATTGACTCTTCCGATTTTGAGTGGGCTTGGCTTTAACGAAGCGTTTGACCTTTTTCTTAGCAACCTTTGTATCAGAGTCTATAGACAAAGCCCGGGGGCTTGTTTCTTGATCAAGCGGGCCCTGGATAGGGTCTTGAATGAGAGCTGGAGAAATTTGAACTTTAACGTCCTTGCTATGGGTGTTAATTCCTGCGGACCTGGTGTCCGGTAATTCCTCGTCTAGTCCTTGTGACTTATCTTTTACCCTTTTCTCAAATTGTTCTCGCTTTAGTTCTTCCCGTAGTGGAACTTCTGGAGAACATTGGTCTACATTTTGATCGTCCTTCAACCCTTTGTTACACTTGTGCTCTAACACTTTTTGTGGGTTGGGTGCAGGAACGTAGCGAACAGGTCGATTGTAGCGGTAGTCATGTTGATGGCGACGTACTATACAGTTATTTCGACTGCGGAGGTTATTGGAATCATGGTTTCGTGGTAGAAACTGTAGTGCGTCATCTCTAAACACTCCAATAGCTGATAATGCACCCTCTAACTGGAGTGAGTGCTCCTGGTCAAACTTCAAAACCGAGTGATCAGGTCTCTTAGCGTTGTGAACTTTTGATGCCTCAAAAGCTGTGCTTGCAAGCTCTCTGAGTTGTAAGATAGGCAAGCCAACGTGGGCGGCAGGGCCCAAATAGGTAAGGAAGGTAGGATACATGTTCGACAGGAACATTTGTTTAAAAAGGTAACAGGTCTTCCATGACCGTTTCAGTGAGTAGGCCAAAGTAAGCTGAACGAAGCCTATGATAGTAAGCTTGTGGGTGTTCGTTCCGAGCTTGTTTGACGGTGTTAGCCAGTGAGCTATCGTGTTTGCGAGTCGCAGAACCACTGAATTCTAATTTCAAAGCTGTGGCAAGTTCAGCGTAGTCATTTAGCACGTGTTGCTGTTGTAGACGAATGAACCTTGTCACATGTCTATTTGATGTTTGTTTCAACAGGTAAACCCTGTCAGAACCAGTAGCCTTCGGGTAGCCATCCAATGCGTCCTCTATGTCGGCTAGGAACGTCTCAGTATCGTTTGGCTGACCTGGAACGGGGTCAAAGGTGGGGAAATTCTCGATGAGTTTGTCAAGGTATTCCGCGGAAAGGGTTGGCTTCATCCAGTGGAGAGATTGGGGCCGAAAGGCCAAGAGGAGAAGACAAGCCTTGTGGTTGTTGGCCAAGAGGCGCAATATTACTCAGTGCCGAATGGCCAAGAGGAGAAGACTGAGGGACACATGAGGGAGGCAAGGTCTGAAACCTATTGTCTTTACTCCTGTGAGTACAGGGCTCCGGTTGCTTGGATTGGTAGAGCGTGACCATTCTGAACTTCCTCCAGATGGTACCTAAGGGCACTGTAACTGCTTTCATATATAAAAGTAGGCCTATGCTCTGTAACTGGTCGAAAATTATGGAATACGATGTAACTTTGGCAGTAGTGTGTAGGCTACTATAGTGCGATTATTAAAACAAATGAAAGTGGCATTGTACAGAAAACAGGCCTCTGTTCTTGCACTTGAGGCAAAGAAATGACACATGGACATAAAAAACAAATGAAATTGCTCTTCAAACCACACACAGTTAACCAAGGATACCTTGCTGAGAAATTGAAAAGTTGAAACAATGGTATAGGATTGATTTCAACTGGAGTCTCCAGTGATCTCACCATATCCAATCTCAACAGCCAAAGCTGCTTCATGTCTTGTAAGGAGGAAGATGGTAGCTACAACCTGGACTCAGGGGTAGACTTAACATAGTAAATGTAAATAATCTGTCTCCCTCCATTTAGTTTGATATATTACATTTCGTATGGTATATATTCATTTATAGACATCCATTTTCCATTTCGTGTGATATGTTATGAATTACAATTTGTATAATATTTTACAAATTGCAATTCGTACAATCTGTTACAAATATTGCATCGTATATGTTACAAATTCCAATTTGTTGTGGCTAATGTTAGCAAGGTGGCTAACGTTAGTTAGGGGTTAAGGTTAGTGTTAACAGTTAAGTTTGAAGTTAGTGTAAGGAGTTAGGGTTAGGCATTAAGGTTAGGGGAAGTGTTAGTTAACATGCTAAGTAGTTGAAAAGTTGCAACACTGAACAAAAATAAACACAACATGCAGCGAAATAGAGAGAGAGGGAAATGGAGGAAAAAGGGAAGTAAATAGTTTGAATGTACAAGTGTGAAGAGGCAGAGAGGGGGAAAGTACATCAAGTTTGCACTTAAGTTTGGAGTAGTAGAGAAAGCACAGGATCAAGACATCGACATAAAGCATTATATCAGGAACTTCATCTTGAGACAGCTGGACGAACCAGACAGTACAGTGTCCAAAACTGACAGAGCTGAGAGCCCCAGAACCCACAAGATGAGGAATCTACTGATATTAATCATCCTGTCCTTTATGACAGGTAATACACTTGTTATAACACTATAGCAATGTAATAACACCCAGTAAGTATTCTTTAAAATACTTCTAAAATAGAGTCTGGAATACCAGTGTGGATGGATAATATGATGCCACCACTGTTTTCTAATGTCATCTCAGGTTGTGTGAGCTGCCTTGAAGTGGAAGGATGCTCAGGAGGAACTGCCATCTTCACCTGTAAATACCCAGACAAATATCAAAGCAACAATAAATATTTCTGCAAGGAGTCAACTCTAAGTTGTGAGGAGATAAATAAAAAGTGGGATGAAGAACACCTGGGAGAACAAGGATAGATTCTCTCTGTGTGACACTGACGGGGAACGCTTTACAATGACCATCAGGAAACTGGAAAAAAGCGATGAAGGGAACTACAAATGTGAAGTGGCCACATCAGATCCATCAAGTGGCCATGTTACTAACGTGGAGCTGAAAGTAAAGGAAGGTGAAAGACATTTTCATTTAGCAAAAACCGAATAGAACTTAAAGGGCAATTCCGCTACTTTTCAACCTCATAGTCATTATCTTCAGCACCATACCAGTGTTTAGATATGGGAAAACGGCACATTTCTATGAGCTGTGGTTAGAAAGATAACAAGAAAGGTCTTAAATGCTTCTCTGTGACATCACAGGGTAGGATTTAAACTTTTTGAAAAAAGGAGTGGCTGTGGATCCAACTTTCCACAGAACTTTTTTTCCTGAATTAAAGATTGACGGCTTCTGCATGTGCAGATCACGTTCTGCGCATGTTTATGCTCTACTTATCTCTATTATATTCTCTACTCGTAAAGAACAGGTTACTCTGGTGAATGGTGTTAGAATAAAGTCAGATCAAAGCTGAATCCATGTCTGCAAGATTACATAATGATAGCATTCTACATAATAGAACTGCATATAATAGTTACTGTAAGACAAAAACACCACCGCATTTTTCTCCTAAATTTGGCCAAAACTCAACCGCACGCGCCACTACGCAGAACACACAGGTAGGCTATGCTACAGTTTGTTAACACCATCTGCTCTACAATTTGTGCACTGTACATCCTTCAAAACAACACTGTAGAGTACTTCAAACACTGCATAACTCAAGAAGATCTAAACGTGTGCAAAGTAGAGGTAAAAAGGCTAACGCACAGAACTTGAGCCTCACATTCGCAGAAGCTTCGGGACCTTTAGTCCAGGAAAAAAGGTCACAGAGAAGTTGGATCTGCAGCCCCAGACTTTTTAAGACCTGCAACGAGTTTCTAGCCAGAGGGAGGGTATTTTCTTTCTCCCCACGTCACTGTTAATCTCACAGAAAATCCCAGTTTATAAAATGCTACCACTTTTGATGATGTCATCGGAATGATGTCAACTTTTTAAAATGTGACCTTTTCACATATGTAGACACTGGTATTATGTTGGAGATGATGAAAGTGAAGTTGAAAAGTTGTGGAATTGCCCTTTAATCCAGTTAAATTTGGCTAGTCACGGTGGTCATCAAGTGAGGGTGTAAGGAGAGACAGGAAATAAAGGCTGAGGTTGTGTTTCCCTTGATGACTGCTGTAAGAAATTAGTCAAAGAGAAAGCCTATCTGGGGGGAAACGCTACCATCACCTGCCAGTTTCCAGAGGACCATGAGAATCGCACCAAGTATTTCTGCAAACAAGAAGATCACTTCATCTGCAAAGACAATATCACTTTAGAATCTGAAAAACTATCAAACAAACATGGTTGATTATTTGTGTCTGATAACAGAAGGTCGAGAGTCTTCACTGTGACTTTCACCAAACTGACTGTGGAGGATACAGGTGTATACAGGTGTGGTGGGAAAACTAATGTCTACACCACCCTGATCACTGAAGTAGAACTCACATTTAATGGTGGGTGTAAGCATTGTTATTCATATCTACTCCCAAGAACAGTTTTTCCCAAAATTATTTTAGTTTTTAGACAAAAGAGAAATAGTAATACCATCCAGTTTATGTAGCAAGGCCTACTAGTATCTTGTTCACAGAGAATGCAAGGAATCAAGGAAAGACCAATTGGGAAAGAGCACTTCCTTTTATCACTTCCTGTGTTGTGTTTCTATGTGGTGAGCTAGCTGTGAGATCTGGGCATGCTTAGTCATGAGATAGTGGTCTGTGAAGGATTTGGTGATTTTGACAGTCCACTTTACAATTAGCTTGTAGTCTTTGCTCTATGATGCCAACGACTTACTATCAAAGCACACACTTCCAGCTACTTAGCCTATTGGTCATTTCAACAAATTAACTGTCTACAATAGTACACTTAGAAAAAAGGGTTGCAAAAGGGTTCTTCGGCTGTCCCCATAGGATAACCCGTTTTTGGTTCCAGGCAGAACCCGTTTTTGGTTCCAGGCAGAACCCTTTTTGGTTCCAGGCAGAACCCTTTTTGGTTCCAGGCAGAACCCTTTTTGGTTCCAGGCAGAACCCTTTTTGGTTCCAGGCAGAACCCTTTTTGGTTCCAGGCAGAACCCTCTATGGAAACGGTTCTACATGGAACCCAGAAGGGTTCTACCTGGAACCAAAAAGGGTTCTTCAAAGGGTTCTCCTATGGGGACAACCAAAGAACCTTTATTGGTTCTAGATAACACCTTTTTTTCTAAGAGTGAAGGGAACTGTGGGCCTATTACTACACTGTTTATAGTTTGTTCTCATAGGAGACGTCATGAACAAATAATGTTTGCTGTACAACATTAAAACCTATTCAGTCTGTCTACAAACAGGCTCTCAAAGTGCTTGATAGGAAGCCCAATAGCCATCATCACTGTTACATCCTCAGAAAGCATGAGCTCCTGAGTTGGGAAAATCTTGTGCAATACACCGACGCATGTCTTGTATTCAAGATCCTAAAATGGCCTGGCTCCCCCTCCAGTCAGTATTTTTGTTAAACAGAAAACCCAAACATATGACAGCAGATCCACAAGGTCTGCCATGAGAGGTGGCTGTATAGTTCCCTTAAGGAAAAACACCTTTAGTAAACTCACTGTGAGAGCTTCCCATGTCTGGAATACACTGCCATCAGAAACACATAACTGCACCACATATCACACTTACACAAAATGCATGAAGACATGGCTAAAGGTCAATCAGATTTGTGATCATAATCCCTAGCTGTGTATTGCCGCTTTCCATGATGTCTGTTGTCTGTAGCTTGTGAGGTGTGGAAACACTGTTGCTTTTATGAATTTTGTCTTGCTGCTTTTTGTTCTGTTGCTCTGTCTGTATGCTATGTCTTGCTTGTCCTATGTTGCTCTGAATGTGCTCACTGCTCAATGATTGTCTATATTGTAATTGTTTTTAAATAACCTGCCCAGGGACTGCGGTTGAAATTTAGCCAGCTGGCTAAAACCAGCACTTTTACTGAAACGTTGATTAATGTGCACTATCCATGTAAAAATAAAATAGACTCAAATAAACACTGTCAAGTTTGTGCGCACTACAAATATGAAAAAGAACTCAAGTACTATTTGCATATGAGGATGTTATGTATTGCACCTAGAATATTCCTCGTATGTGGGCCCACTGTTAGGTTACCCAGGCAAACAGCAAGTTTGTAGCGGTATTTATTAGAGAGGGGTAAAGATAAAAAAATTGTTCGGGCGCCAGGCAGGTATTAACCATGCCAAAAGGAAAAGAGTAGAATAGAGAGAGTACCACTACCAGCAGAAAAGACTGCCCAGAGTGTAGCCTGTTTACCAGATAGCCAGTGTAGAGAAAAGAGAATACACATCCTATAAAACCCACATCACAGCACAGGGGTAACCCCACCAAGAATACCTCATATTATAATAATAATAATAATAACAATAAAAAATGGAGCAATTTAACAGCAACTTCATACAAGAAAGAACCCTGTCATCAACAGAGGATTTGCAATAATATGGATTATCTTGCAGGGGAGGAGAGCAGAGGGTATGAATGTGGGTGGTGTTCATAGACACAAAGGCCTTATAAATGTCCACAATCTTCTCGGCCAACATGTCATTAGTACACCCCACCTCAATACAGTTCAAATAACAATACACAACTTACAAGCAACCTCACTTTTAACTAAAATGTCCACCCAAATACTTCTGGCAGGGCAATAATAGTCCAGCTCTAATGAACTTCAATGGGAAGTGTATTTGAAAAATAGAAAGTCTGGTTGCAGGGTAAAGCACTGGATCAATAGCGGGAAGAGAAAGAGAACAAGAGAGATCTTAGCTGTGATCTTCAGGCGTGCCGGTGTACTGTCTGACCGTTCGATGGTTTGTTGGTTTGTATGTCAAAGCTTCTGGCAACAATGTTGCTACTAATCTACGCGATCCATTACCGGTGTGGTCCCAAACAATAACAACCACGACCTAGAACTTTCACACCGATGATTGAGTTAAATACTTTATAAACTACACAGGCTGAAAATAAACCAAACTTCTACAGCACAGCACACACAATCAAACTGTCGCGCCAAACAAGAGCTCATCCCCAAAGAGCTGTCTTTATTTCCTCCTTCCTGACGGCTGATGCGCTCTTAAAGTGGCAGCGCACGGTGAAGGCTCCGTGCAGGATTTCGCCACAGGTTTAGCTAAAAAAAACAAACAGACAAAAAACAATCTAATTTAATTGTGAATTTGACTGTATATGTGAATATGTCTATATGAATAGTGTATACAAAGGATTTGTGTTTTTTGGTGTAGTCTCTTGACAATATATGACTCTCTTATCTTATTTTAAAATAAATGTACTATTATCTTAGGTTGTTCTTGTCTACAACTGTTCTGTACTCTGTCATTTATTTTTCTATGTTTTGTGTGAACACCAGGAAGAGCAGGGCAATGGGGATCCTTATAAACGAAATATTTGTGAGGCTGTAATTGTGGCAAGCAGTGAAAACATTTCCCCTTTTTGTGTCTCTAACCATTAGCACCACCCAAGACCACCACGGTGACAACCATGTCTCCTGCATCTTCATCCAGGTCACCACCATCACCACTAAATGGTAAATCAAACCTTGATATGAAAATTGGGTTATTTTCGTTTGTCTTTTTTTTTAGGGGGTAGATCAGATTTAATATTGCAGATAGATTGTGGTGTCTATCAATGTAATTGCCTGCATAATTTCCAATCCCCCATATATATTTATTTCAGGCATTCGGAAAGTATTCAGACCCCTTGACTTTTCCCACATTTTGTTACATTACAGCCTTACTCTAAAATTGATTAAATCGTTTTTTCATTTCTCAATCTTCACCCCATGATGACAAAGCAAAAACAGGTTTTTAATATTTTTGCAAATGTATTAAAAATAAATATCACATTTACATACACTACCGTTCAAAAGGTTTAGAACACCTACTCATTCAGTTTCTTTATTTTGACTATTTTCTACAATGTAGAATAATAGTGAAAAAAATCAAAACTGTGAAATAAGCACATATGGAATCATGCAGTAACCAAAACAGTGTAAAACAAATCCAAATATATTTTATATTTGAGATTCTTCAAATAGCCACCCTTTGCCTTGATGACAGCTTTGCACACTCTTGGGATTCTCTCAACCAGCTTCATGATCTAATCACCTGGAATGCATTTCAGTTAACAGGTGTGCCTTCTTAAAAGTTCATTAATGCGTTTGAGCCAATCAGTTGTGTTGTGACAAGGTAGGGGTGGTATACAGTAGATAGCCCTATTTGGTAACAGACCAAGTCCATATTATGGCAGGAACAGCTTAAATAAGCAAAGATAAACAACACTCCATCATTACTTTAAGACATGAAGATCAATCAATATGGAAAAGTTTTAAGTGCATTCGCAAAAACCATAAAGCGCTATGATGAAACTGGCTCTCATGAAGACCGCCACAGGAATGGAAGACCCAGAGTTACCTCTGCTGCAGAGGATAAGTTCATTACCAGCCTCAGAAATTGCAGCTCAAATAAATGCTTCAATGAGTTCAAGTAACAGACACATCTCAACATCAACTGTTTAGAGGAGACTGTGTGAATCAGGCCTTCATGGTCGAATTGCTGCAAAGAAACCACTACTAAAGACACAAATAAGAACAGACTTGCTTGGGCCAAGACACATGAGCAATGGACATTAGACCGGTGGTAATATGTCCTTTGGTCTGGAGTGTCACACACTAATCTGTTTCACCTGTCTTTGTGCTTGTCTCCACCACTCACCAGGTGTCTCCCATCTCCCCTCATTATCCCCTGTGTATTTACAGTTGAATTTCGAAGTTTACATACACCTTAGCCAAATACGTTTAAACTCAGTTTTTCACAATTCCTGACATTTAATCCTAGTAAAAATTCCCTGTCTAGGTCAGTTAGGATCATCACTTTATTTTAAGAATGTGAAATGTCAGAATAATAGTAGAGAGAATGAGTTATTTCAGCTTTTATTTCTTTCATCACATTCCCAGTGGGTCAGAATTTTACATGCACTCAATTAGTCTTTGGTAGCATTGCCTTTAAAATTGTTTAACTTGGGTCAAATATTTCGGGTAGCCTTCCACAGGCTTCCCACAAAGAAAATGGGTGAATATCGGCCCATTCCTCCTGACAGAGCTGGGGTAACTGAGTCAGGTTTATTGACCTCCTTGCTCGCACACACTTTTTCAGTTCTGCCCACACATTTTCTATGGGATTGAGGTCAGGGCTTTGTGATGGCCACTCCAATACCTTGACTTTGTTTTCCTTAAGCCATTTTGCCACACCTTTGGAAGCATGGAAGCATGGGGTCAATGTCCATTTGGAAGACCCATTTGCGACCAAGCTTTAACTTCCTGACTGATGTCTTGAGATGTTGCTTCAATATATCCATATAATTTTCCTCCCTCATGATGCCATCTATTTTGTGAAGTGCACCAGTCCCTCCTGCAGCAAAGCACCCCCACAACATGATGCTGCCAGCACCGTGCTTCACGGTTGGGATGGTGTTCTTCGGCTTGCAAGCCTCCCCCTTTTTCCTCCAAACATAACAATGGTCATTATGGCCAAACAGTTCTATTTTTGTTTCATCAGACCAAAGGACATTTCTCCAAAAAGTTCAGTCTTTTTCCCCATGTGCAGTTGCAAACCGTAGTCTGTCTTTTTCAGGTTAACCTTTTCAGGTTATGTCGATATAGGACTTGTTTTACTGTGGATATAGATACTTTTGTACCTGTTTCCTCCTGCATCTTCACAAGGTCTGGGGTCTGTTCTGGGGTGGATTTGCACTTTTTGCACCAAAGTATGTTAATCTCTATGAGACAGAAAGCATGTCCTTCCTGAGTTAAGGGTATGAATACTTATGTCAATGTGATATTTCAGTTTTTTTTAATGTTTAATACATTTGCAATCCTGTTTTTGCTTTGCTATTATGGGGTATTTTGTGTAGTTTGTTGAGGGGGTAAAACTATTTAATCAATTTTAGAATAAGGCTGTAATATAGCAAAATGTAGAAAAGGTCAAGGGGTCTGAATACTTTCCGAACGCACTGTATAACTGTTTGGTTTGGTTCTGTCCTCTATAGTGCTGTCCGGTTATAACATGATGTTGTGTCCCATCCCTGTACTCTAGATAGTCACCACCACACACACATACACAGCTGTTTCCTTTGAAGATGTTTATATGATTTTGCAGTGGTGTAAAGTACTTAAGTAAAAATGCTTTAAAGTACTACTTAAGTCGTTTTTTGGGGTATCTGTACTTTACTTTCTGATTGATATTTTCTTCACTACATTCCTAAAGAAAATAATGTACTTTTTACTCCATACATTTTCCCTGACAACCACAAGTACTCGGTACATTTTGAATGGCTAGCAGGACAGGAAAATTGTCAAATTCATGCACTTATCAAGAGAACATCCCTGGTCATCCCTATTGCCTCTGATCTGGCAGACTCACTAAACACAAATGCTTTGTTTGTAAATTATGTCTGTGTTGGAGTGTGCCCCTTGCTATCTTTAAAAAAAATAAAAATTAAGAAAATGGTGCTGTCTGGTTTGCTTAATATAAGCACTTTGAAATGATTTATACTTTTACTTTTCATTTTATATTTGAGCAATTATACTTAAGTATCAAAATAAATGTATGTAAAACCAAATACTTTTAAACTTTTACTCAAGTAGTATTTTACTGGGTGACTTTTACTTTAGTAATTTCCTGTTAAGGTATCTTTACCTTTACTCAAGTATGACAATTGGGTACTTTTTCCACCACTGTGATTTTGGTGATCCGAATAACTTGGAATCTTAATGTTGTGGTTATTTCAATACATGCACAACACTCAGACATTCGTGTTACTGTCGACAACAAAAAGTCCTCAGAAACATGCGTCTTCTCCCTTCTGACGACAATAACACTCTGACCTGAGTGGGCGGGTGCAGTAGCTAGATGTGCATTTCCAAGCACTCTGATTGGTTGGGCATGGCAGGGCTTTGATGGGTGAGGAATAACCTAGGTAGGCTGAGCAGACGAACATACGGGACTGAAGGGAAACTGAAGGGACTGTGAGGGGAAGTTAGATAGAGAGGAAAGGAGCAGGACAGCCTTTTTTACACCAACTTTTCCCATTATGTAGGATACATCCAACTTATGCACCACACAAAACGCACTGTGTGTGGGTGTGTGTGTCTTCAAGGTATCTCTGTGGTCATCATTGTATCTGTGAGTCTGGGTGGGTTGGTGTTTGCTGTCATCCTGGTCATTGTCTACAGTTGTAAATGCAACAAACAGAAAGGTTCGTTTTTTTTAACACACACACACACACACTCCAGTGGAAGCTGCTGAGGGGAGGACGGCTCATAATAATGGCCAGAATAGTCCGAATAGTCAATAGAATTCGTCAAACACATGGTTTTGATATGTTTGATACCCTACCCTTCCAGACATTACACACAAACACACACACAGAGCAGACCACATCCAATCAGCTCCTCTGGTCTGCTTCAAGTCCTTCCAGTGTAACTCTCCATATGAGTGATGTGTGCTTTGTGTACCACTGGAGCTGCCTCTTCAACACAAAGGATGAGCGCAGATGCAGGGTAAAATGGAAAGGTCAGTGTGTGTGTGTGTGTGTGTGTGTGTGTGAGTGAGTGTATGTGTGTTTACGTAAGTGTGTGTCAAACAATTCGTTCCTCCCCTTCACGACGTCCTCCTCTTTTTTCCTCTTCCTCTCCCTACTCCTCTTTCTCTCCCACTCCCTCTGTCGTCGTCCTCCCTCTCCTCTCCCTCCTCCTCTTCATCCTAGTCTCTCCTCCTCCTCCTCCTCTCCAGGGTGGTCATGGTATTGTTGACTCTGAAGATATAAAGGAGCGCTGCCTTCAGCCAGACTCAGGTCCGGCGACCACCATCTACGCCTCTGACTCTCTCCACTACGCCAGTGTCAACTTCCAGAAGAACCCCGTCTGCCCCACCGAAGCCACCGCCGCCATCGCTAAGGAGGACACTTCTTTTGCTGACTACGCCACTGTGAACTTTGGTCAAAGCCCCGCCTAATCTATAGTCAATCATCCAAACAGTGCTTCGGAGGCTGTACTTCACAGTCAACAAAACCTGAGACACATGAGTCACTGGCGACCATTCACAAAGGATATAGGCCTACACACACTGGCAACCAATCACAAGGGGCGTGTTTTAAACTCTGTGCCACTCGATGTCTTTCAAACAAGAGGACATTTTGTAAATAATTACAAAATAATTACAAAATGTCCTCTTATTTGAAAGACATAGAGTGATAGAAAAGGACACTATCCCCTCAAGGGTTACAATGTGCATTTACACTTCTTTAAGTAGCTTTTCCTCACTGGAGAAAAGACAGAGACATTCTGTGCATCAGAGGGGTAAAGACTAGGGCACTATGCAGTCATGTAGGGAAGACCTACAGCTGCATCATCTGCTTCATGTCCTTACAGTCAGATGTGTTGCTGACTTCTCTTCCATATGTCTTTTCACCCCTTTATGTTTGGGACACTTAATTAGCATTTTAAGTCAGTAAACTCAGTAACTGTCTCATCTGGCTCCGGAGTTGCGCAGTGGTCTAAGACACTGGATCTCATTGCAAGAGTTGTCACTGCAGTACCAGGTTTGAATCCAGGCTGCATCACATCCGGCTGTGACTGGGAGTCCCAAAGGGCAGTGCGCAATTGGCCTAGCGCCATCCGTGTTTGGCCGGGGTAGGCCGTTATTGTAAATTAGAATTTGTTCTAAACTAATTTGCCTAGTTAAATAAAGGTTCAATTTAAAACATATATACACTGCTCAAAAAAATTAAGGGAACACTAAAATAACACATCCTAGATCTGAATGAATGAAATATTCTTATTAAATACTTTTTTCTTTACATAGTTGAATGTGCTGACAACAAAATCACACAAAAATTATCAATGGAAATCAAATTTATCAACCCATGGAGGTCTGGATTTGGAGTCACGCTCAAAATTAAAGTGGAAAACTGCACTACAGGCTGATCCAACTTTGATGTAATGTCCTTAAAACAAGTCAAAATGAGGCTCAGTAGTGTGTGTGGCCTCCACGTGCCTGTATGACCTCCCTACAACGCCTGGGCATGCTCCTGATGAGGTGGCAGATGGTCTCCTGAGGGATCTCTTCCCAGACCTGGACTAAAGCATCCGCCAACTCCTGGACAATCTGTGAAGCAACGTGGCATTGGTGGATGGAGCGAGACATGATGTCCCAGATGTGCTCAATTGGATTCAGGTCTGGGGAACGGGCGGGCCAGTCCATAGCATCAATGCCTTCCTCTTGCAGGAACTGCTGACACACTCCAGCCACATGAGGTCTAGCATTGTCTTGCATTAGGAGGAACCCAGGGCCAACCGCACCAGCAGGTGGTCTCACAAGGGGTCTGAGGATCTCATCTCGGTACTTAATGGCAGTCAGGCTACCTCTGGCGAGCACATGGAAGGCTGTGCGGCCCCCCAACGAAATGCCACCCCACACCATGACTGACCCACCACCAAACCGGTCATGCTGGAGGATGTTGCAAGCAGCAGAACGTTATCCACGGCGTCTCCAGACTCTGTCGGGTCTGTCACATGTGCTCAGTGTGAACCTGCTTTCATCTGTGAAGAGCACAGGGCGCCAGTGGCGAATTTGCCAATCTTGGTGTTCTCTGGAAAATGCCAAACATCCTGCACGGTGTTGGGCTGTAAGCACAACCCCCACATGTGGATGTCGGGCCCTCATACCACCCTCATGGAGTCTGTTTCTGACTGTTTGAGCAGGCACATGCACATTTGTGAGAGAGATTAAAGTAGACGGCACGCGTCAAAGTAATTGATTTATGACCCAGCGTCATGATGACGTGTGCATGTCCAAATATGGGCCTCCGGCCCTGTCATCCTGTTGTTCCTGTGGTCACGTGTTAGAGGGTGTGTGTTATTTTAAATCAATATGGCATCCTTTGAAGTAGTCATGGTGATTGATGTCTAGGGGCCTGGTTGAACTGGGGGGGTTGAGTGTTTGAACTTTTTAACGTGTATGGCCCCCACCCCCAGTTTTATTGTCCTTATGGTTGTTATCTATGAAGCAGGAATGTGTGTGTGTGTGTGTGCGGGGGGGTGGGGGGGTGTTAGAAACAAGGTCCCTTGGCATTGTGTCCATTTCAGGCTTTAAACAACAATTAAACAGCCATCTAAATAATGTTTCTCAGCCTAGTTTCCTATTTAGTTCTCTTTATATGTACAGGCACAGAGCTTCCAGATGGCTCCAGCCTAAGGATTTTCAGTGCATGTACACCTGGGGAGATTAGAACCACAAAGAAAAGATCCTAAAGGTAATTTCAGATTCAGGTTTATCATGACAGCCGCTTTATGAAAGGCCTTTACTTATGGCTAAACAGCTTCTACACAGCTTATTAATTAATGCTGTGGGATGAAATTAGGTGTTTCTAGGAGGGCTTAAACAAATCTACAATGAAACAAACATGTACACTTTACACACATATTTATTCACTTTTAAAAAGACCACAGTAACATGACAGAATTTGTGCAAATGCAATGAAATCTGCTAGGGGATATTAAATGTACAACAGTAGTATTCTGTAACAAGCAATACGTGTTAAACATGAGGCACATGCAATCATGACAGCCTCTTTATGAAAGGCCTTTAACTATGGCTAAACAGTTTTCTACACATCTTATTAATTAATGATGTGGGCATACCCAGGATTTACAGGCAGGACGTTTGATCTACACAGGGAGGGGAAACTTACGGAGTTATGATGGAGCGGGCAAGCGTCTTTGAGTTGGTGAATTCGAAACGGATAATGGTCAGGGCTAACCGGACCCTTTATCTGTAAGAAATAGTAAACATTTTGGAATTATAACGTGTTAAAATGTAGGTACTAAATATTTTGAATTAAATCAATGGTTTTAAAAATGTATCTCACGCTTTAACGATAGGGGAAGAGGTAATTTCATATTTCGGTTTAGGGGGGTTATTAACTTTATGGAAAACAATATTCACACTATGTGGATTATAAACATGTACGTACATAGAGAACCAACACATCAAGATCGAACAGGGATGAGTGGGGATTCATAGTACAACAGGAGGCTTCTGTAACCGGCAATACTTGTTAAATATGTTTTACATACATCCACGACTGAATGGTTTCACAAACTACCTTTAAAGGTTTTGTCAGAAAGTTGTAACAGGCCTCATTCAACAGTCTAGAGATGAACCTAGAGACACCAAAAACATCACCGCTTAGAGCAGCTTGGAGATTATTAGCCATGTAAGTGGGGAGCAAAAGAGCTGATTTAACCAACTCTGTACAAACCCCGACACGGGGTATGATAACTCTGACGCGTACGTCTAATGATTATTGTAGATGTTTACAACTGAGGGAGTTGACAGTAGGTCAATGAGATGTATAAAGGCAAATTGACATAACGGACCTCAAAGACCAACAGCCTACTTAATAATATAGAATGCTGGGGTCTGTACTGAACATGTAACCATTATAAAACAAAAAAAAATGTCTCGAAACACCCCCTAGTTAGGGACAGAACGTGGAGCATATACTTTAACACTATGTTACCACAGCTTTAGCGCAAACACACAGGCCCGAATATTTAGCTGCCAGGACAGATTAAAAAAGAGATGTGAATAAGTGAATCCCTCCTAATAGATATTTCTGAAGGCTACTGGACATAGGTGATTGGGAAGCGACTGTTAGACGTAGATTCTCAGAAACAATTTATAGTCTTTCCTACAATGGTATGTTATAAAGTTTGTAATAATGTACAACTGTAGACCTCCAATGTTTTTACATAAAACACTAAGGATGCATGTTTAAATAGTAGTACAATTTGGTCATTAATTCTAACACGTCTTTAAAACGTTTGTACTAAATATTTTGGAATTAAATCACTGGTTTTAAAAATGTATCTCACCCTTTAACGATAGGAAAATGTCCTTTCCAGACATTACCCCGGTCTGTCACGAAGAAAAAGACATGGAAAATCAGGGTGCGTGCATGAGTGTGCGTGTGACGGAGCAGCAGGAGTGTGTGTGTGTGCGTTTCAAAAACAAAGGGTGTGTGTGTGTGTGTTCAACAGGGGCCCAAGCATGTAGCCCCATTCTATCTGTAGAGAATCGTTTGAAACCAAGGTGTGCACTATCATGCATAAGGCATGTCGAGATATCGGCCGACCACCCGGGGTTAAACATTGATATCTCTAAGCAGAGCCCGGTTCCCCCCACCCCGGTTGTAGACAGAATGTCGCGACATCCCCTCCTGTTGTTTGAATTCACAGCCATTGTTCTCTAAACCAAATATACAAGGTGTTGCATACAGGATATCTCCCGAAACTCATTCCGTACTTTCGATAGTTAGGGACAGAACGTGGAGCATATACTTTAACACTATGTTACCACAGCTTTAGCGCAAACACACAGGCCCGAACATTTCGCTGCCAGGACAGATTAAAAAAGAGATGTGAATAAGTGAATCCCTCCTAATGGATATTTCTGAAGGCTACTGGACATAAGTGATTGGGAAGCGACTGTACACGAGTTATTTGTGTTTTAAACAGGGGGTAGATTTGTTTAAGCCCTCCTAGAAACACCTAATTTCATCCCACAGCATTAATTAATAAGCTGTGTAGAAGCTGTTTAGCCATAAGTAAAGGCCTTTCATAAAGCGGCTGTCATGATAAACCTGAATCTGAAATTACCTTTAGGA
The DNA here is from genome assembly GCF_018296145.1 of Oncorhynchus tshawytscha. Taxonomy (NCBI): domain Eukaryota; kingdom Metazoa; phylum Chordata; class Actinopteri; order Salmoniformes; family Salmonidae; genus Oncorhynchus; species Oncorhynchus tshawytscha. Next base: position 49,938,330 of record NC_056438.1, on the reverse strand, counting down.
TCTTTTCTTTGGGGTTCTAATGTCCCCAGGTGTACATGCACTGAAAATCCTTAGGCTGGAGCCATCTGGAAGCTCTGTGCCTGTACATATAAAGAGAACTAAATAGGAAACTAGGCTGAGAAACATTATTTAGATGGCTGTTTAATTGTTGTTTAAAGCCTGAAATGGACACAATGCCAAGGGCATTATGTCTAATATCTGGTAACAATGACAAGAACATCCGGAAACAAACTATTCTGTACTGTTAGTAGCCTAAGAGGAGCTATGGTTACTTAATAAATATGCACATTTCTCATCATTCAAATTAGAGACATTTGTTAGAAAATGTTCCACTATTCCACTTTTAGACACCAACTGGATGTCAAAATGTACTTTCTATAACCTACAGTATCTAGAATATCTCAAAACTAACTGAAAACAAGAGGAAAACAATTCAGGGTAATTTATAACTGTAATCTGATCGTCCCTATGCCCTCACTCCTATGAGGTAGCCGTCCTTTTAATCTGATGAGATTGTGTTATGTAACACCTACACTGCCCTACAAAGCAAAAGAGCAGTAACTGCTCATAAAGTGAAACTGAGAAAAATGACTTCAAAGTTCTTTTATTGTCCAGACAAATGAATTGTAGGCAGATCATGGGAGATATGGTTGTCTCTTGTCTTACTATGAGGTAATTTTTTATTCATATTGGCCCTGACCTCTGACATGACCTTTGTCCCTAGAAGGCAGTTACTGCCTTCTTGCTTGGTACACTCACTGGAATACACTTCCATGACGATTGTTTTTGACACAAACTTGTGTTAATATGTTTATTTGTATGCGGCTGTCAGTGTCATATAGTTTGACACTTGTATCAGCGAAGAACAATAACTAATACCAAAGTCAACCGAAGACACTGCAGCACAAAGCTCAGTGACACCATGGTAAAAGCAGTAACTATGTGATGGCAGTTACTGCCTTTTTCCTTGGTTTCACCTTAACTTAACACCTTAAACATGACCCCCCCATTTTCTCCATACCACAACACAATGGAGGCGGGATATTTGTCCAAATGATAAAGCATGTATTTAATGTATGAAAAAAAGTAAATCATTTTTTGGGGGACCAAATGCTGTTCCTGCTCTTTTGCTTGGCAGGGCAGTACAGGTTGTTGCAGTTGCACGCCTTGAAGCTCCTCCCCTAACGGAACCAGCTACCACCAGCCAATCACATCAACACTACTGAAAATCTTAGTAGCTAGCTACGCATTTAAAAGACAACATAAGGACGGACTACTCATAGCCACAAATCCAGAGGCTACGCACTTAGCTATGGACGTTTGGTTGATAAGCGCTCTGCCCTTCATCATTCTACCTGTTTGATATTGGAAAGGAGAACACGAGCGAGTCCTTTCTATTGATATATAATCTATTATAATTGGTTTACGTCTTGGAGGTTATTTTAGACTACAGTACATCATTTCCAAAGCCAGTCCTCGCATAGTGCAAAGATGCTACTTCCACTTACATTCATTCTGTTTTTCAATTTAAGTTGGGGTCTTCCAATTGGTATGTTTTTTCATTGCTTACTTTTTTAATTCCCATTGCCATGTACAATTTGTTCATTTTACGCACAACATTCTACACCATAGTGTTATGAATCTTAGGCTACTAATAACAAACCAAATTAGATTTGTTGATGTGTTTTGTTGCAGACACGGTCATTCTGTTCCAGAGGTCGGGAGTGGTCGGCGAGATGGAGACCGTCGAGCAGGTCTTGGTCAACGGAGCACCTCCCTCCAGCGGCGGGAAAAACGTCAGTGGCATTCTCCGTGCTGTATTGATGGGCAACTACGAGTCTTTTCAGCAGGCGTTCGAGATCGAAGAAAATGTCACCAACACCATGACAAGTAGGCCTAATGCATGTCTGAACCTACTGCAACACACTAATAAGTACACAAACACACAGTTGTCACCGTAAAATGTGTTCTATATTGGATATTCGGTGGATATTCTTGATTAAAAAAAAATATCAACAAATATCAACAAACAAAAGAGGAATAGTCACATGCAAACACGCATACATACAAACTATTTACATTGCCAGGAATCCTAAACAAACATCATATTCATTAATAATACCACAAGTTTGAATTGCCTTTTTGTTTTTCATTTTAGTTCAAGTTAATTTATAAAGTGAAAAAAGTTTGGTTTTGAATTAGACCATTTGCATTTGTGAATATGAAATTTACCTAGTATTATTAGCAGTTATATTCAATATACTACATCTTTATCTATGTCAGAATTTCTGAAATAAATCATTATATCAAAACCATTAAATACTACAACCGGTCCCTTTTTTTTCTTAACAGAATTCTGTATGTCAATTCCAAAAATTCGACTATAAATACAGGCAAAAAACAAATGCAAAATGGTCTCCTTCTACATTCCTCAGAAATTGTATTTATAGTCAATATTCAGCTTGAATCAATCCAAAACATGTTTCACAGGATAAATACTATGTAACATTTTAAATGAAACATCCTTTACCTTGTTACAATATTTGTTAGCAATTTCCCCATTGTATATCACCATAGATATCTGACCAAAATAATCTTGCTGAGGGAATTGTAGTATCACAAACAATATTCCTTAATCTGTTTATTACTACATTTATCTTTGATGTTAATATTGCCAATGAATATATTTTCATGTAAATCTATGTTACTTACATCAACCTCAGAGGAATTTAAAAGAGATACAACCCCCAATTTTACAGAGCTAGTACAACCACTATATAAAGTTGACTGCTTTAAAAAAAAGTCACCAAACCCCCCAAAATGTATTGCTTTGAACATAAACTCACGTTCTACAGTGTCAAAAGCTTGATAAAAATCAACAAACATAAGAAAACTATCATCAATGATGAGGTCATTATAGTCAATCATATCTAAGATCAACCTGATGTTATTACTAATGTGTCGACCATGCATAAAACCACATTGTTCTTCATCAATTATATGATGCAAGCCTTGTTTCAACCTCTTAGCAAATACAAGGGCAAATAATTTCTCATTATTCAACAGGCTAATGGGTCTCTCGTTGTCTATATAAAGACTATCCTTATTAGTTTTGGGAATCAAAGTAATTACACCTTGCTTTAACGAAGCCGGTAACTCCCCTTTTTCTATTGATTCTTGGAACATAGCAAGAATGAAAGGAATCAATTTATCATTGAATGCTTTAAAATATTTTTTTCTGTAATAAAAAGCTGATTAAACCATCATTTCCAGGGGACCTATTGTCCTTAAGACTGTATTTGTATTAAAAGCCTTATCTCAATTTCAGATAACTCATCACAAAAATCCCTGAAATCATTATCTATCATCTTAGCAATGTTTGGTATATTGTCTAAGAAAAGATCCATATTGGAAGTTGCCGGTGCTGATGTATACAGATTCTGATAAAACTGGGCAACATGCTGAGTGATTTCAAATCAAATTTCAAATCAAATGTATTTATATAGCCCTTCGTACATCAGCTGATATCTCAAAGTGCTGTACAGAAACCCAGCCTAAAACCCCAAACAGCAAGCAATGCAGGTGTAGAAGCACGGTGGCTAGGAAAAACTCCCTAGAATGGCCAAAACCTAGGAAGAAACCTAGAGAGGAACCAGGCTATGTGGGGTGGCCAGTCCTCTTCTGGCTGTGCCGGGTGGAGATTATAACAGAACATGGCCAAGATGTTCAAATGTTCATAAATGACCAGCATGGTCGTATAATAATAAGGCAGAACAGTTGAAACTGGAGCAGCAGCACGGTCAGGTGGACTGGGGACAGCAAGGAGTCATCATGTCAGGTAGTCTTGGGGCATGGTCCTAGGGCTCAGGTCCTCCGAGAGAGAGAGAAAGAGAGAATTAGAGAACGCACACTTAGATTCACACAGGACACCGAATAGGACAGGAGAGGTACTCCAGATATAACAAACTGACCCTAGCCCCCGACACATAAACTACTGCAGCATAAATACTGGAGGCTGAGACAGGAGGGGTCAGGAGACACTGTGGCCCCATCCGAGGACACCCCGGACAGGGCCAAACAGGAAGGATATAACCCCACCCACTTTGCCAAAGCACAGCCCCCACACCACTAGAGGGATAACTTCAACCACCAACTTACCATCCTGAGACAAGGCTGAGTATAGCCCACAAAGATCTCCGCCATGGCACAACCCAAGGGGGGGGCGCCAACCCAGGATGACCACATCAGTGAATCAACCCACTCAGGTGACGCACCCCTTCCAGGGACGGCATGAGAGAGCCCCAGTAAGCCAGTGACTCAGCCCCTGTAATATTTCTTTTGGATTTTCATTGGGAGTATTATTAATCATTAATTTACATATGGAAGTCTTTTCGCCTGCCCTTTTTTCTAAATTAAAGAAATATTTTGTAACTTTCTCTCCCTATTCCATCCATTTTTGTCTTTATCTTACAAACGCTCCCTGGGCCTTCTCCTCGTAGATACAGTCTAACTGCATTTGCAATGATGATAGCTCCAGTAATTCCTGATTAGGTAGTTAAGTTTTTTTAGAATAATCCATTATTCCCTTTATGATGTCTTTCTTTCTCTCTCTTGGCACGAGCAATTTCTTTCCCCATTGAAATAGCCAAATGCCTTAAATCAAATTTCATTAGCTCCCAGTAACTTCCAAATGTATTCAAAACACAGGCACAATTCTAGTATTTATCAATAATTCCTGTTACTTCCTTCTTAAATACTTAATTCTCTAGTAAAGTCTTGTTCATTTCCCAGTAACTTTTACTGTTTTGTTGTTGACAAACCATGCATATTTATCTTTATTGAGATCCCTTTGTGGTCTGTTAAAATCGATGGTTCAATCGAGACTATCAACCTGTACAGCCATATCTTCAGATATCAGCCAGAAATCAATACAGGATTGTATAGATACATCTTTGGTACTCCATGTAAACATACTCTTATCTGGGTTTCTTATGTCTCCAAATATCTGGGACACCTAACCTTAGACATGTATATTCCTTATCTCACAAACAGAATTGCTATTTTTCGGAGGCCATCTATCTAGATTATCATGTAATACTGTATTATGTAATACTGTATTAAAATCTCCACCCCAATGGAAATGTAGTATGTAAATAAAATAAATAAATACAAAATAAAATAGTTACTTGACTTGTTATTGGAAGCATAAGTATTTACAACAATGAATTGAATGTGGTTGACATCTACCAATAGTATAATCCATCTCCCTGTATTATCTGCCTTATGACTCAATATATGACCCTTAAAGTTGCCTTTTAAAATATACGCAGGTTGTTCTTCATTAAATAGTAATTTTCCTTTGCACTTTTCCATGTCCTATCCCTCGTTGTCCTCGAGATGAATCTCATGAACACTGGTCGTGGTGGCTGATTGTTTTCCCTATCTCTCAGCCTACCTAGGCGGTGCACTACATCCAGAGAACCTGCAACATGTCGCTCCTCCTCTGGGACTATTGCCCCTGCAAATGTCCTTCACTCTTGCTTTTGATGTTATCGTCAGATTTTTCTGCTATTCCATAAATTTGAAGATTCCATCTCCGACGATACCGGCCATTCTCGGGAGTTTCTTCTGCTTTGCAACCTGAATTTTCAATGTTGCGTTCTGCTGCTTCCGAGTTTTGACTTCCTCAGCATTGAAATCAATCGCTTTCTTAAGGTTAACGATACTGATGGTGTTCTTTTTTACCAAATCCATGATGTCATCTGCGCTCTCTTTGATTTTTAGCTGTGAGGCTGCGGACGATGTTCTCCTGCAGCTTACTCATTGATGGTTCACTTCTCAGCTGCTTTGGAAGTTGCTCCTTGGTTGGGGTATTCGGGTATGAATCACATTCGCCCCCTATTTTTACACTGCAAGCATATGAGTGAGTTTCAACAATGCCTCTTTTCTCCCTGGCAGTTTCAACATCCATTATCTCGGCAACAGTTTGGTCATGTCCTGATTCCACGCTACTAGCTAGGAAGACGTTAGCAGGCTAACTAAACTACACACGCTGAAACTTTTCGATGGCTAGCTTGTTCGTTGGAAATCGTCAAATATAATTCAATTGTTTGATCAATTACAAAATATTCTGAAATAATCGCGTCAATATTGAATCACAGCAAGCCATAACTATGAAAATTATATATTCTGAACCGAGGGAGGATGGACAAATACACAGCTTTTTTGTTGTCAAATTGTAGGGTTTCAGTCTTCAATAGCTCTTACACAAAGCGTGCCATGACTATAAAAGTTATATAGTTTGAATCGGTGAAGGATGGACAAGACTCCAGATTTGTATTTTTTTTGGGGGGGAGGGGGGTCCGATCCACCTCTACGCAGACGACACCATTCTGTATACTTCCGGCCCGTCCTTGGACACTGTGCTATCTAACCTCCAAACGAGCTTCAATGCCATACAACACTCCTTCCGTGGCCTCCAACTGCTCTTAAACGCCAGTAAAACCAAATGCATGCTTTTCAACCGTTCGCTGCCTGCACCCGCACGCCCGACTAGCATCACCACCCTGGATGGTTCCGACCTAGAATATGTGGACATCTATAAGTACCTAGGTGTCTGGCTAGACTGTAAACTCTCCTTCCAGACTCATATCAAACATCTCCAATCTAAAATCAAATCTAGTCGGCTTTCTATTCCGCAACAAAGCCTCCTTCACTCACACCGCCAAACTTACCCTAGTAAAACTGACTATCCTACCGATCCTCGACTTCGGCGACGTCATCTACAAAATAGCTTCTAAAACTGCATCCAGTTTACTGAGTAGAGTATATCACAGTGCCATCCGTTTTGTTACTAAAGCACCTTATACCACCCACCACTGCGACCTGTATGCTCTAGTCGGCTGGCCCTCGCTACATATTCGTCGCCAGACCCACTGGCTCCAGGTCATCTACAAGTCCATGCTAGGTAAAGCTCCGCCTTATCTCAGTTCACTGGTCACGATGGCAACACCCACCCGTAGCACGTGCTCCAGCAGGTGTATCTCACTGATCATCCCTAAAGCCAACACCTCATTTGGCCGAACGAATTGCAAAAATTGCTGAAGTTGGAGACTTATCTCCCTCACCAACTTCAAACATCTGCTATCTGAGCAGCTAACCGATCGCTGTACATAGTCTATCGGTAAATAGCCCACCCAATTTTACCTACCTCATCCCCATACTGTTTATATTTATTTACTTTTCTGCTCTTTTGCACACCAATATGTCTACCTGTACATGACCATCTGATCATTTATCACTCCAGTATTAATCTGCAAAATTGTAATTATCCGCCTACCTCCTCATGCCATTTGCACACAATGTATATAGACTCTCTTTTTTTTCTACTGTGTTATTGACTTGTTAATTGTTTACTCCATGTGTAACGCTGTGTTGTCTGTTCACACTGCTATGCTTTATCTTGGCCAGGTCGCAGTTGCAAATGAGAACTTGTTCTCAACTAGCCTACCTGGTTAAATAAAGGTGAAATAAAAAAAATAGTTGTGTAAGAGCCATTTGAAATCCTAAATCTATTTTTAAGTGTGGATTGTTCTCCATCCACCCCTGATTTAAGAAAATACCATCTTCATAGTCATGGTTTGCTTGGTTCAATAGCTATTGTCGAGGTTACTAAATATTCACTGAATATCCAGTATAAAACAAAATTTACCTCTGTACAGGTGCCTTGCTCAAGGGCACAATAGCAGTTACCTGAGATAGGGCAGGACAAATCTACCTCCTTGACTGACAAGGAATACAATCAGATATATATTATGTATAAACGACACATTCATCCTTAACCATTCCTTTCCCTTTTTCCTTCAATGTCCAGAAAATCCTACTTACCAGTACCTGCGTGTGCGTGAATGCAAACTGAATGGATTTCGAGTGGTGCATTCGACCGACCAGCTCCTTGTCAACGGGAATGACTTCCTGACTTTGGACCAATCCACAGACACCTGGACAGCTGAGGTACCACAGGCCCTCTCACTCAAACAGCTTTGGGACTGGGACACTGAGTTCACGAGGAGGGAGAAGATGCAACTCCATGAGAGCTGTACCGAACTGATGAAGGAGCTCAGACATTCCGAGCCCACCACCAATAGAGGTAAGTGTACGGGAGGAGGCCTACTTGGTGCCACTGCTTTAGTGTACACTGAAAGAGCATTGTATAGATTAGAAGGCAAGTGTGTATGCATGCGTGCATCTGTTTTATGTACAGCGTGTGTGTATGTCAAGCTTGTGTCGGGTTTAAGAAAAGGTGTAACAACACTGTCAGACTACACGCCACAAGATCAACAGAATGTTCCCATTCTTTGGTCACTTGTTTTAACTAGTTATGAAGTACAGTAGGTCATGCAGGTGAATCCAGTGAATTCCTGTTGTATGTTTCAACAGGAACGTCCCTGCTGACTGTCCTGGCTCCACTGTTTGCATGCCTGACCTTTGTTGTCATGGTTATTGCAAGCTTCCTCATGTCTAAACAACAAGGTGAGTGACATTATAAAGCATATTTTGTATGCACCAGTACTGTATGTCGAATACATTTTCCCCCTCTTGGATATTAAACTTCATCCTATTCTAAACTCAGCAAAAAAAAGAAACGTCCCTTTTTCAGGACCCTGTCTTTTAAAGATAATTAGTAAACATCCAAATAACTTCACAGATCTTCATTGTAAACGGTTTAAACACTGTTTCCCATGCTTGTTCAATGAACCATAAACAATTAATGAACATGCACCTGTGGAACGGTCGTTAAGACACTAACAGCTTACAGACGGTAGGCAAGTAAGGTCACAGTTATGAAAACTTAGGACACTATAGAGGCTTTTCTACTTACTCTGAAAAACACCAAAAGAAAGATGCCCAGGGCCCCTGCCCATCTGCGTGAACGTGCTTTAGGCATGCTGCAAAGAGGCAGGAGGACTGCAGATGTGACCAGGGCAATAAATTGTAATGTCCGTACTGTGAGACGCCTAAGACAGCGCTACAGGGAGACAGAACGGACAACTCATCGTCCTCGCAGTGGCAGACCATGTGTAACAACACCTGCACAGGATCGGTACATCCGAACATCACACCTGCGGGACAGGTACAGGATGGCAACAACAACTGCCCGAGTCTGCAATAGGCTGAGAGAGGCTGGACTGAGGGCTTGTAGGCCTGTTGTAAGGCAGATCCTCACCAGACATCACCGGCAACAATGTTGCCTATGGGCACAAACCTACCGTAGCTGGACCAGACAGGACTAGCAAAAAGAGCTCTTCACTGACGAGTCACAGTTTTGTCTCACCAGGGGTGATGGTCGGATTCGCGTTTATCGTCGAAGGAATGAGCGTTACACCGAGGCCTGTACTCTGGAGCGGGATCGATTTGGTGGAGGGTCCATCGTGGTCTGGGTCGGTGTGTCACAGCATTATCGAACTGAGCTTGTTGTCATTGCAGGCAATCTCAACGCTGTGCGTTACAGGGAAGACATCCTCCTCCCTCATGTGGTACCCTTCCTGCAGGTTCACCCTGACAGGACCCTCCAGCATGACAATGCCACCAGCCATACTGCTCGTTCTGTGCATGATTTCCTGCAAGACAGGAATGTCAGTGTTCTGCCATGGCGAGCAAAGAGCCCGGATCTCAATCCCATTGAGCACGTCTGGGACCTGTTGGATTGACGGGTGAGGGCTAGGGCCATTCCCCCCAGAAATGTTAGGGAACTTGCAGGTGCCTTGGTGGAAGAGTGGGGTAACATCTCACAGCAAGAACTGGCAAATCTGGTGCAGTCCATGAGGAGGAGATGCACGGCAGTACTTAATGCAGCTGGTGGCCACACCAGATACTGACTGTTACTTTTGATTTGGACCCTCCCCCTTTGTTCAGGGACACGTTATTCCATTTGTTAGTCACATGTCTGTGGAACTTGTTCAGTTTATGTCTCAGTAAATATTTGTATGGCCGTATGTTAAGTTTGCTGAAAATAAACGCAGTTGACAGTGAGGGGACGTTTCTTTTTTTGCTGAGTTTATGTCATACTGGTTGTTCTCTTGCTGCCCAGTCTGGGATATTTACTGAATGGCTTTCATGATCTCTATTTAAATCAGTGTGTCAGCTATGTAGAACGTTTACTGCATGCAATGACATCTTTAGAAGCTCTATATACAATTCTATATTTTCCTTTTGCGTCTTGATTCCTAACGTTATTGTGTAATTCTGAATGTTATATTCCAAATGACCATATGTAGCTAGTCTACAACAGAGCCAACAGAATGTTTTGTTTCTCTTTCTTCAGATCCCAGAGTTTCCAGACACCCTGGAGGTAAAATATTTTTACTTCCATCTCATTGTCCCCCATCGGTTTCTTGGTTAACAGGAGTATAGAACATTCAATATTAACAGATGGTTCAGTATGTTGACTGGGAACTGCTGTCTCCTAAACCACACCTTGTAAACAGGCCTGGGCACATTGTCCTTATCTTCTGATGCTACTGGCTTTCTGTGTGCTTCTCTCAGTGGTGTGTATGTTTGTCTTTCACAGGTAGTTCCCTTTTTGTCAAATGTGTGACTCCTAGGGCCGAGGGTAGTATTCAGGATCACAGGGTTTGGTGTCAATGCTTATGTTGACTGTGATTTATATAGATTCCATGCTTCCTGGACATTCCTACATTTAGAAAGCTGCTGTTCAAACATGTTGAACAACATTGTGAACAGTTGTTTTGGTAAATACTGATTGTGTTTTAGTTGTAGGTCTGTCACTTGTGCCTTTAACACGAGTGATGTATATTTGCATGTACTCTATGTACATTGCACAACAGACTTAGTCTGAATGACACGAAACTCGAAGTCCTCCTGACTTCCAAGATGGCGTAGCAGTCAGACGTCTTTGTCTTGTCTCGTCCCATGTGTATATAGCTTTTTCTTCATGTTCTTTTTAATATTTTTCCTAAACCTCAACTTCAAAATACTCTCGTGCAACCCGCCTCACCCAATGTGGTGTGGATCCGTTTTTTTTTCCTAAAGTATTTATATTTACTCCCAAACTGGAATACCTCAACTGAAGCTAGCTAGCTAACTAGCTACCAGCTATCAGTCAGCTAACCACTGCTAGCGGTCATCAGCTAACCTTTAGCTCGGAAAGCTCTCGCCAGTTCGTACAACGCGTTTCAAACCAGAGCATATCGGACCTATTTTTCTCTCCATATCCCTGAATTCCTACCACAAACTCTGAACCTTTTCATCTGGATCATCACAGCTAGCTAACCGCAACCCGGTTTTACTACTCCTGGCTAATGTTTCCGTCCTGGAGCTAGCACCAACTAGCCTGGGGCTAGCCCATGCTAGACCCATCTCCCGGCTCACTCCTGGGCTACAATATCCGGACTCCTTCTACTACCGGTACGGGGCACGGAACCCTGCCGATCCTCAACGATTGGAATACCGACATAATCTGCCCGAGGATTCCATCTGGCTCCTCAGGCGCGATGTCCGCTGAAGGACCATTCTGCTAGGCCTGCTAGCTACCTAGAGCTACTTGGAACCCCCGGTCTGCTAACTGCTTGCTTGCTAACCTGGTCTGCTAACTGATAGCTTGTTTAGCCCCGGCCTACTAACTGTTAGCTTGTTAGCATCGGCCTGCTAACTGTCTGAGTCGCCGTGTCCCCAGTCAGCCCAACCACTCATTGGACCCATATGTTCACTTGGCTACGCATGCCTCTCTCTAATATCAATATGCCTCGTTCATTACTGTCCTGGTTAGTGATTACTGTCTTATTTCACTGTAGAGCCTCTAGCCCTGCTCAATATGCCTTAACTAACCATGTTGTTCCACCTCCTACATATGCGATGACATCACCTGGTTTAACCTGTAGTGACGCCCAGCCCGTGAACGGGACCGTTATCATCATCTGACACTAATTAGCATAACGCAACGGACATAAATCTTCCTATTCATGAAAATCACAAGTGAAATATATTGGAACACAGCTTAGCCTTTTGTTAATCACCCTGTCATCTCAGATTTTCAAAATATGCTTTACAGCCAACGCTAGACAAGCATTTGTGTAAGTTTATCATAGCCTAGCATAGCATTATGCCTTGCTAGCAGCAGGCAAACTTGTCACGGAAATCAGAAAAGCAATCAAATTAAATCGTTTACCTTTGATGAACTTCGGATGTTTTCACTCACGAGACTCCCAGGTAGACAGCCAAAGTTCATTTTTTCCCAAAATATTATTTTTGTAGGTGAAATAGCTCCGTTTGTGCTTCTCGTTTGGCTGAGAAATTGCCCGGAAATTGCGGTCACCACAACGCCGAAAAATATTCCATATTAGCTCCATAATATCGACAGAAACAAGGCAAACGTTGTTTAGAATCCATCCTCAAGGTGTTTTTCTAATATCTATTCGATAATATATCCGTCGGGACAATTCCTTTTTCTCTAGGACCGATTGGAGTAATGGCTACCTCTGCACTTTACGCGAGAATCTCTCTCGGAGCCACCATGTGACCACTTACGCAATGTGCCCCCATACGGCTATTCTTCAACAGAAATGCGTAAAACTATGTCACAATGCTGTAGACACCTTGGGGAATACGTAGAAAGCGTAAGCTCGTTGATGGTAAATTCACAGCCATATAGGGAGTCATTGGAACGCAGCGCTTTCAAAAACTGGGGCACTTCCGGATTGGCCTTTTCTCTGGCTTTCGCCTGCAACATCAGTTCTGTTATACTCACAGACAATATCTTTACAGTTTTGGAAACATTAGAGTGTTTTCTATCCAAAGCTGTCAATTATATGCATATTCTAGCATCTTTTCCTGACAAAATATCCTGTTTAAAACGGGAACGTTGTTTTTCCAAAAATGAAAATACTGCCCCCTAACACCAAGAGGTTAAACGTCTCTAGAGACCATATCTCTCTCATCATTACTCAATGCCTAGGTTTACCTCCAATGTACTCACATCCTACCTCACCTTTGTCTGTACACTATGCCTTGAATCTATGCTATCGTGCCCAGAAACCTGCTCCTTTTACTCTCTGTTCCGAACGTGCTAGACAGCCAGTTCGAATAGCATTTAGCCGTACCCTTAACCTACTTCTCCTCTGTTCCTCTGGTGATGTAGAGGTTAATCCAGGTCCTGCAGTGCCTAGCTCCACTCCCACTCCCCAGGTGCTCTCATTTGTTGACTTCTGTAACCATAAAAGCCTTGGTTTCATGCATGTTAACATTAGAAGCCTACTCCCTAAGTTTGTTTTACTCACTGCTTTAGCACACTCTGCCAACCCGGATGTCTTAGCCGTGTCTGAATCCTGGCTTAGGAAAACCACCAAAAACCCTGAAATCTCCATTGCGAACTATAACATTTTCCGCCACGATAGAACTGCCAAAGGGTGCTGTGTTGCAATCTACTGCAAAGATAGCCTGCAGAGTTCTGTATTACTATCCAAGTCTGTACCCAAACAATTCAAGCTTCTACTTCTAAAAATTCACCTTTCCAAAAAACAAGTCTCTCACTGTTGCCGCTTGCTATAGACCCCCCTGTGCCCCGAGCTGTGCCCTCGATACACTATGTGAATTGATTGCCCCACATCTATCTTCTGAGCTTGTGCTACTTGGTGACCTAAACTGGGACATGCTTAACACCTCGGCCATCCAACAATCCAAGCTTGATGCCTTCAATCTCACACAAATTATCAATGATCCTACCAGGTACAACTCCAAATCCGTAAACACGGGCATCCTCATAGATGTCATCCTAACTAACTCGCACGCCAAATACACCTCTGCTGTTTTCAATCAAGATCTCAGCAATCACTGCCTCATTGCCTGCATCCGTAATGGGTCTGCGGTCAAACGTCCATCCCTCATCACTGTCAAACGCTCCCTAAAACACTTCAGCAAGCAGGCCTTTCTAATGAACCTGGCCTGGATATCCTGAAATGACATTGACCTCATCCTGTCAGTAGATGATGCCTGGCTATTCTTTAAAAGTGCCTTCCTCACCATCTTAAATAAGCATGCCCCATTCAAAAAATGTAGAACTGGGAATAGATATAGTCCTTGGTTCACTCCAGACCTGTCTGCCCTTGACCAGCACAAAAACATCCTGTGAAGTTCTGCATTAGCATCGAATAGCCCCTGTGATATGCAACTTTTCAGGGAAGTTAGGAACAAATATACACAGGCAGTTAGGATAGTTAAGGCTAGTTTTTTCATTCAGAAATTTGCATCCTGTAGTACGAACTCAAAAAAGTTCTGGGATACTGTAAAGTCCATGGAGAATAAGAGCACCTCCTCCCAGCTGCCTACTGCTCTGAGGCTAGGAAACACTGTTACCATCGATAAATCTACTATAATTGAGAATTTCAATAAGCATTTCTCTATGGCTGGCCATGCTTTCCACCTGGCTACCCCTACCTCGGTCAACTGCCCCGCACCCTCCACAGCAATCCTCCAAAGCCCCCACCATTTCTCCTTCACCCAAATCCAGATAACTGATGTTCTGAAAGAGCTGCAAAATCTGGACCCCTACAAATCAGCCAGGCTAGACAATCTGGACCCTCTCTTTCTAAAATTATCTGCCGAAATTGTTGCAACCCCTGTTACTAGCCTGTTCAACCTCTTTTGTATCGTCTGAGATTCCCAAAGATTGGAACGCTGCCGCGGTCATCCCCCTCTTCAAAGGGGGTGACACTCTCGACCCAAACTGCTACAGACCTATATCTATCCTACCCTGTCTTTCTAAGGACTTTGAAAGCCAAGTTAACAAACAGATTACCGACCATTTCGAATCCCACTGTACCTTCTCCACTATGCAATCTGTTTTCAGAGCTGGTCATGGGTGCACCTCAGCCACGCTCAAGGTTCTAAACGACATCATAACCGCCATCGATAAGAGACATTACTGTGCAGCCGTATTCATCGACCTGGCCAAGGCTTTCGACTCTGTCAATCACCACATTCTTATTGGCAGACGCGAAAGCCTTGGTTTCTCAAGTGATTGCCTCGCCTGGTTTACCGACTACTTCTCAGATAGAGTTCAGTGTGTCAAATCGGAGAGCCTGTTGTCCAGACCTCTGGCAGTCTCTATGGGGGTGCCACAGGGTTCAATCCTCGGGCCGACTCTCTTCTCTGTATACATCAATGATGTTGCTCTTGCTGCTGGTGATTCTCTGATACACCTCTACAAAGACGACAACATTCTGTATACTTCTGGCCCCTCTTTGGACACTGTGTTAACGAACCTCCAGACAAGCTTCAATGCCATACAACTCTCCTTTCGTGGCCTCCAACTGCTCTTAAATGCAAGTAAAACTAAATGCATGCAATTCAACCGATCACTGCTCGCCCGTCCAGCATCACTACTCTGGACGGCTCTGACTTAGAATACGTGGACAACTACAAATACCTAGGTGTCTGGTTAGACTGTAAACTCTCCTTCCAGACTCACATTAAGCATCTCCAATCCAAAATTAAATCTAAAATCGGCTTCCTATATCGCAACAAAGCATCCTTCACTCATGCTGCCAAACATACCCTCGTAAAACTGACCATCCTACCGATCCTCGACTTCGGTGATGCCATCTATAAAATAGCCTCCAACACTCTACTCAACGAACTGGATGCAGTCTATCACAGTGCCATCCGTTTTGTCACCAAAGCCCCATACAATAACAACCATTGCGACCTGTATGCTCTCGTTGGTTGGCCCTCGCTTCATATTCGTACCCAAACCCACTGGCTCCAGGTCATTTATAAGTCTTTGCTAAGTAAAGCCCCGCCTTATCTCAGCTCACTGGTCACCATAGCAGCACCCACCCGTAGCACGCACTCCAGCAGGTATATCTCACTGGTCACCCCCAAAGCCAATTCCTCCTTTGGTCGTCTTTCCTTCCAGTTCTCTGCTGCCAATGACTGGAACGAACTGCAAAAATCTCTGAAGCTGGAGACTCACATCTCCCTCACTAACTTTAAGCGCCAGCTGTCAGAGCAGCTCACAGATCACTGCACCTGTACATAGCCCATCTGTAAACAGCCCATCTATTGACCTACCTCATCCCCATACTGTATTTATTTATCTTGCTCCTTTGCACCCCAGTATCTCTACTTGCACATTCCTCTTCTGCACATCTACCATTCCAGTGTTTAATTGCTATATTGTAATTACTTTGCCACTATGGCCTATTTATTGCCTTAACTCACCTCATTTGCACTCACTGTATATAGACTTTTTGTTTTCTTTTGTTCTACTGTATTATTAGCCATGTTTTGTTTATTCCATGTGTATGTGTCGAATTGCTATGCTTTATTTTGGCCAGGTCGCAGTTGCAAATGAGAACGTGTTCTCAACTAGCCTACCTGTGTCACGTTCTGACCTTAGTTCCTTTGTTTTGTCTTTTGTTTTAGTATGGTCAGGGTGTGAGTTGGGTGGGTTGTCTGTTAGTTTTTCTATATTTTTCTATTTCTGTGTTTGGCCTGATATGGTTCTCAATCAGAGGCACCTGTCAATCGTTGTCCCTGATTGAGAACCATATTTAGGTAGCCTGTTTTCAATTGTGTTTTGTGGGTGGTCATTTTCAGTCTTTGTGTGTCTGCACCAGATAGAATTGTTTCGGTTTTCACTTCATTGTTTTGTATTTTGAAGTGTTCAGTTTCATTAAAAAAGATGAACACTTACCACGCTGCGCTTTGGTCCTCTCCTTCTTTCACTGACGACAACCGTTACAACCTGGTTAAATAAAGGTGAAATAATACAATTAAAATACAAACTTGAGAGGCTGTTTGATGTTTTCGGGACAATGCGCCGATAATGAAGTGGGCTGTGCTTTTACCTGGTTGGCTCGCCTCTGTCTTTCTCACTCAAATACTCTCGTGTACAGCCCCCGGACGCCACAAATCCAAACAACAAGAGGTCTTAATCCCCCCAGGGGGGGAAAAAATGTTTGAGAGAGCCAATCAAAGCTCGATCAATTGCTGGGTGAAAATTGCACCAGCAAATGGACTCCTGTCCAGACCAGTAGGTCATAGTGCTCCCTCGATGTGTACCACATGAGTGGCGTCAGCCAGGCTACAACATACTTGCAATTGATGCCGAAAGTAGTGACATCGGAATGGCCAAATAGTCCGCTTTAGAAGAACCGTAATGCAGAATAATCGACACTCTACCAAGAGGGAGAAAATGAAGGACTCTTGAACCCCACACTGCTGTAGCGCTGTGTGGTTAACTCATCTGCATGTCTCCTACCACATGTCTGGTGTTTGTTCTTGTCTTACTGTTGTCTCATCTCTCAAGTGTTTACGGTGTTTGGCGTAGTGTCTGCTGAGGTAAACATCAGTAGTCAGCTGTGTGTGTGTGTGTGTGTGTGTATGTATGTTTCAGGTGTGTTTTACATCTTCCTAAATTGTGTTTTCTTTTTCCTCCCTGCAGGAGTACTTGGCTCCATTGTCCACTACTATCAGAATGTCACAGAAACACAATCAGGAAAAGACTACCAGGCCCTCTAAAACTCAACCCACCTCCGCTCATCCACCTCTGATGACTGCTCTGTGAAGGGAGTAGTACACAGCGTTGTACGAGATCTTCAGTTTCTTGGCAATTTCTCACATGGAATAGCCTTCATTTCTCAGAACAAGAATAACGTGACGAGTTTCAGAAGAAAGGTCTTTGTTTCTGGCCATTTTGAGCCTGTAATCGAACCCAAAAATGCTGACGCTCCAGATACTCAACTAGTCTAAAGAAGGCCAGTTCTATTGCATCTTTAATAAGCACAACAGTTTTCAGCTGTGCTAACATAATTGCAAAAGGGTTTTCTAATGATAAATTAGCCTTTTAAAATGATGAACTTTGATTAGCTAACACAACGTGCCATTGGAACACAGGAGTGATGGTTGCTGATAATGGTCCTCTGTGCGCCTATGTAGATATTCCATTAAAAAATAATCAATTTCCAGCTCCAATAGTCATTTACAACATTAAGAATGTCTACACTGCATTTCTGATCAATTTGATGTTATTTTAAGGGACAAAAGAAAAAGCAAATTTATCAAAAACTAGGATATTTCTTAAGTGGCCCCAAACTTTTGTACCCTTGTCCATCCAACTCTCTGGTCCCCCTTTCTCCCTGGGCCTTCTTCCAACAGGCCCCATTCCTATAGACCCAGGAGGATTGTAGCCTACCAAATATTTATAATATGAAAGGAACTGTGACATTCCAATTTGTATAACTTACTGTTGTGTGTGTGACTTGAACTCTTGAAGTAGTTCCTAGTTAACCACAAGAAAAGAATATGAAGACAGTTTTATGCACTTTATAATTGTGTATTTCCTCACCTTTGTATTTCCTCACTTATCTACCGGTGCCTATGCCTTTCAGGCTTTGCTTTTCAGCCTATGTCAAAACAGACAGACGCATGAACACACACAGACACACACTCTGTGTGTTCATGCTCGATAGCTCAAAACTACTGTAACTGGGTCTTCCGGGTGGCGCAGTGGTTAAGGGTGCTGTACTGCAGCGCCAGCTGTGCCACCAGAGACCTTGGGTTCGCGCCCAGGCTCTGTCGTAACTGGGGCGACGCACAATTGGCCTAGCGTCGTCTGGGTTAGGGAGGGTTTGGCCGGTAGGGAAATCCTTGTCTCATAGCTCACCAGCGTCTCCTGTGGCGGGCCGGGTGCAGTGCACGCTAGCCAGGTGTACAGTGTTTCCTCCAACACATTGGTGCGGCTGGCTTCCGAGTTGGATGGCGCTGTGTTAAGAAGCAGTGTGGCTTGGTTGGGTTGTGTATCGGAGGACGCAAGACTTTCAACCTTCGTTGAGCCCGTACGGGAGTTGTAGCGATGAGACAAGATAGTAGCTACTAAACAATTGGATACCATGAATTTGGGGAGAAAAAGGGGTAAAATTAAAAAAACACAACTACTAGAACTAGATTTGTGTAGAGCTGTCGGTTGCATTTAGTCAACAGCTATCAATACCTTTTCCTTGTTAAAAAAAAACGATGTGAAAAGTTTTCAATTTGGTCCATCTGTTTTGAATAAATGTTATTTTGATCCAGTTACACATTCAGGGTGCAATACGGTAAAAAAAAAACATGTACAGTGAGGAAATGTGTTCACTTTGCACTTTTGTGTATATTAAGCTACTGTATTATGATTTGAGGGGACAGAATTGTACATTGAACCGGATATGTATGAATGATTTTTATCACTTGTTTATCACTTTACTTTGTATGTTTGTCACTTTATTAAAGCTATTAAAATGCAACTTTTGTATTGGAGTATCTTTAAATGGAAAATTGACCTGGATGCCAAATAGATGGATAGTACACCCCGATCAACTCAAAATAACAAGAATTGCGACAAGCTCAGGAGGCTAGGTATTGGGGTAAGCCTACTTGAAAGGCTGAGGTATCATTATTACTTGGCTAGAGGCATTCTACATAGCATCCCATTAATACCTTTTCTGAAATACAATGGATTTTAAAACATCCTTTTTTTTAACAGTGGAAGAGATCGCCAGGGCCTTAATGTTTGCATTGTTCCTCAGTCATGTCAGCAAGCTTTGTAGGTTGGCTTGCTTTGTGAAAATTGTGCAACTTCAATGGGTGAGATGGGGAAGGGTGAACTAGATGGTAACTTTACAAGTAAAGTTGCGGGGCTTGCTAAAGCTCTTAAAAAAAAAATTGTTGTAATGAAAGAAGTTTAAAAAAGTTGCACTATTGATTATTCCAATTGTGAAATTATTTGAAATTCCCATCGACAGTCAGATTTGGTCAGAAGTTGTGGTCAGTAGTTATGTGGTTCAATAGTTGTGTGGATATGGTCAAAAGTTTGATGTTTGGTCAGAAATTGTGTTTGTGGTCCCTAGATGTCAGAAGTGTGGTTGTGGTCCCTAGATATGGTCAGAAGTTGTGCGGTTGATGTCAGATGTTATGTGGTTCTGTAGTTGTGGTCAATAGTTAAATGTGTGATCAGAAGTTGTGTGGTTGTGGAATGTAATTGTGTGATATGGTAAGCAGTTGTGTGGTTGTGGTATGTAATTGTATGGTTGTGGATACTAGATGTGGTCAGAAGTTGTGAGGTTGAGGTCAAAAGTTGTGTGGTTGTGGTCACTTCTCTCTCATCATTTTGGCCCACGTGTCCTAGCAACGGTTCCATTATGGAATCTCAATAACAACACAGAGCTGTTAGAAACGAGCAGGCGATGAGTTACTAAAATTGCTCTACCAAGAGATTAGTACACACGATTCCTAAACCGTTTTTAGGATTTGACAAGCAGAGAAGTGTAGGAAGATTTAATTCCAAAATATTTTTGTCTAATTGTTGGGTTAGTGGTAAAAACGGTAGTTGTCTGGAAAATAATACATCTGCTAGCTTCTGACATGAATAACAGCAGCTAGAAAGAGACAGGCGATGGGTTACTAAAACGGCTCTAGTTACACATTGGCACGCATGATTCCGAATCCGAAACGGAGAAGTCGAGGAAGATTTCATACCTTAGAAAATGTTAGTTGGAAGTGATGATGACACAATGGGGAGCCTTAGAATAGTGAGAAATAACATGTTAGCGTATTTGGGCAAAAAGAAAATACCGAAAAGTTTAATAACGTTAAAAGTATAACATATATCAAAACGTTGTATACTCGAGCGAGACCATTCTGGACGTTTTGACCTTTGAACGGTGTTTCTAGCTTAAACGGTGTAGGATGAGTAGAGTGTGGAAGAAGAAGTTTGTCGAATATCTAAGCTGGGGCTCTTGCTGCGCAAGCCCCTCAATAATATTCAGAGAGAGCACTATCCAATTCTGTATATAACCCTGGATTGATAATGTTATGTATTGGTCAATGACAGGCTTTGAAGCGACCACTCAGCCATAATCGCACTCCCTAGAAGGAGTGTTCAGAAGAAATGAATGGAATTCTACAGTATTTCATTTAAATGTTTATGGGACAAAATTTTATGCATTTAAGTATGTTTTTGATGTAGTGGGGAAAGTAACATGAGTACTTTCAAAGGTGTATGTAATAGAATAAACGTAGACATTAACAAATGTAGACAAAAATAAATGCATTTCTAAAGCTCCCACAACATTACATTGGTGGGCGAGTGCCAAGATGGAGGCGCGAAGACTTCAAAACAGCACCCCCTGTTAGACATTTAGTGTATATTTAAATGATTGGAGATGGGCTCTTTCCTTGTGCTGACGTGGAACCAATAAATGCTAACTGCCAGTCTCGACGGAATTTTTAAAATGATTGCACAGGAATGAAAGCGTCAAACGAAAAGAAAAACAAAGGCCATATTTGTTAGAATTTTTTACAATTTTTATAAAGCGTGTTTTATTAATAGTTGTTAAAATACTAGCGAATCAGTCACAGAGTAGGCCTGTGTTACTATTTTCTGTTTGAGAGCTGGCATTTTGGTTATTTCGTCATTGATTCCACCCGGACTGTTTTACTGGCTGTACAGTTCCATTCTACCGAACGGAACCCCCAGTAGCAGAAGCAACTTCTCATGTTACTTTACGCATCTCTTATACCCTTGCATTTGTATTAATTTAACCCCAAATTAAGAGTTTGTGGTCAAGATGGGAGTGCCGAAATTCTACCGATGGATTTCTGAAAGATACCCTTGCCTGAGTGAAGTTGTCAAGGAACATCAGGTATGATATCCGTAGCCTACTTTTTTGCTACCTAGTAAGCGAATATTACTGTTGCAGGTAACTAGTCAAGCTATCAAGCTAAATATAGCAGGCCCATAACAGTTTCACCTTCACGTATCGATGTTTCCACTCTGCCCTTACGCGCTACTCATAGCTATGATTTATTATTAATAAACCAACGTGTTGTGGTTACAATTACACCTGCAGTTAGCTAACTGACGGTACATTAATATTTACCAACTCATTTAGCTACGTGTTTGACTCAATTTACCTTCTAGGTAACTAATTAGTTAGCTAGTTTGCGTGCTACTACTACTTGCTATCAGCTCCAGTTAGATGTCATAACAAATAGCCTAGTGAATAAGGCAGGCCTATATTAGTTTAACTGAGGAACGCTCAATTCTGTTCTCTTTATCGAGGCGGAGTTGATTTTATGCTTTGTTTGGTTTGTCAAGTAAATAGAACGTTATTCTGAATAACAAATATTGTAGTCGTCGACCAGATGTAACCGTTTTACTACCGAGATCACCAGTGCCAGATTAGCCCACATTTGTTGGCAGGTGTGCAAGATGCATTAGTGGAATATTGACCAAGAGTCCATATCTGTTTCCAATCAATCCCACTAGATCTTTTTTATTTTTTTAATCCTCAACTCGTAAATACACTCCCTCCATTATTAAAGTATTGATGCTATTGCCTTCTTATATGGATAGTAGACAGAGCAGTTGGCCCATCTGTCTGACACACCCCTTTACCTCTCTCTTAAAGATCCCAGAGTTTGACAACCTCTACCTGGATATGAATGGCATCATCCACCAGTGCTCCCACCCCAATGATGAGGACGTCCACTTCCGTATCTCGGAGGAGAAGATCTTTGCGGACATCTTCCACTACCTGGAGGTGCTGTTCAGGATCATCAAGCCCAGGAAGGTGTTCTTCATGGCCGTGGACGGAGTGGCTCCCCGGGCCAAGATGAACCAGCAGAGAGGCAGGAGATTCCGGTAAAGATCATGATGATAACTGCCTTTGTACTTTATGTGCTGTGTCTGTGACCGAGTGGCATAGCGATGGATCACGCAATGTCATAACTCAATCAACCAATCAGTCACTTACATGTTTCTTGTGAAGGTCGGCCAAAGAAGCAGAGGACAAGATAAAGAAAGCCCTTGAGAAAGGAGAGGTCCTACCCTCTGAGGCCCGCTTTGACTCCAACTGCATCACACCTGGTATGTAGCCTCCTACACGATCCATCACTTCTCCACCAATCTGTCCACTCATACCTCTCATCCAATTCCTAGGGGTTCAGGTTGTCCTTCCTGTTTTAGTCTGTTCTTCAGTTTTGTGCCTACTGAATACTATCCATCATGTCTCTCATGTAGGGACGGACTTCATGGCCAGGCTACAGGAGCAGCTCAAGTATTTTGTCAACAGCAAACTATCCACAGATAATGCCTGGAAAGGAGTTAACGTCTACCTTTCCGGACATGAGGTGAGGACGGGCACACGGCGTGTGTGTCAGTGTGCACATTTTGTTTGATTAGATGTCATATGTGAATGAGTGACATTGACTGTACATGCGTTGTAACTGTCTGTGACTGTGATCCTCTGTTTCCCTCCCAGACTCCAGGAGAAGGAGAACACAAGATCATGGAGTTTATCCGCAGGGAAAACTCAGAGCCAGGCCACGACCCAAACACACGCCACTGTCTCTATGGCCTGGATGCTGACCTGGTGGGTGGCCCGCGGGTTTGGGAGATACGGCATCAATGTGTGTCGGGAAGTGTGTGTGTTTGTGAGACATTAGGGAGATGTGTATATGGTGGCAGATGTGTATATGGTGGCAGATGTGTATGTATATGGTGGCAGATGTGAATGTCTATATATGTCTGTAATCCAGGGGTGTCCAACATATGGCTAGCAAATCTGATCTGGCTAGCAAATCAGATCTGGCCCGCAAGCGTGGTCCAATCCGGCCTGCAGATGGGTTGAGTTTTTATTAAAAAAACATATATTTTTATTATATTTTGGGGAGGGGGATGAATTTAATATACTTTAAGTGACTAAAACCAGATCGAAATTGTATAGAAATGAAGACCAAATTGAAGTCAGAATGCGGCCACTGGGGCAAAATGAGTTTGATGCCCTTTGCTGTAATCAGTCAATTACCGTGACAAAATTCTACTGTTGTTTCATTCGTATTAATGAAGATGTGTTGTATTAACTACAGTCTCTTTCTCTACTACAGATGATGTTAGGTCTGACCAGCCACGAGCCACACTTCTCCCTACTCAGAGAAGAGGTCCGCTTTGGAGGGAAGAAAAACCAGAAGAGGTGTGTCTGGTGTGCAAGAGAGCGCTGTGTGTGTGTGTGGGAGACAGAGTTATATGTATGTATTCCCCTCCTGCAGAATAACAGCTCCAGAGGAGACAACCTTCCATCTACTGCACCTGTCACTATTTAGGGAGTACATAGACTACGAGTTCTCTGAAGTTAAGGTAAGACAAGCGCATACTCCCACAAAATAAAGTTCTGCTTCAGTGTGACAAATACAGTAGATGCATATCTACTTGTTTACTGATAAGTGACTAACACACAGTATCAATTCTCTATGAATGGTTTGAATAACAATGTCATATGATTGGTTGGTCCTCACAGTAAGATGTCTGATGATTGGTTGTTTAACAGAACAAGATCTCGTTTGAGTACGACCTGGAGCGAATCATCGACGACTGGATCCTAATGGGCTTCCTGGTGGGGAATGACTTCATCCCTCACCTTCCTCATCTTCACATCAACCAAGACGCCCTGCCTCTCCTTTACCGCACCTACATCAGTGTGCTGCCAACGCTGGGAGGTGAGAACACTCACACACCGTACTCGGACAACACACAATCCACACACACAACGTTTTATTTGCGTACCGGCTGGAGAAATTGATTCGCTTCTTTATATTTGACCCATGCAGGGTACTTGAATGAGAATGGCCACCTGAACCTGGGCAACTTTGAGAAGTACCTGGAGAAACTGTCCGAGGTGGGAGAGACCAGTAAACATCCACAAATCAGTGGAATTATTTATATACAATGCATTTCTGATTGTGACGCATGTCTTGCTCTCTTTCTCTCTCTTGATACCTGTTTTGCAATCTCTCGCTCTCTCTCTTCGTCCCTTCCTCTTTATCCCCTTTTCGCGCTCTCTTCCTCTGCCCCAGTTTGACAGGGAGCACTTCAACGAGGTGTTTGTGGATCTCAAGTGGTTTGAGAGTAAGGTGGGCAACAAGTACCTGAACGAGGCCGCGGGACTGGCAGCAGAGGAGGCTCACAGCAAGGACGCCAGGAGGAAAGACCCGGTGAGACATGCGCCTGCAATGCACACGCAGAGATCCTTCAAATACAGATGCGTGTCTTGAAATCCATATTCAATGTCTGTGTGTGTGTGCAGGACTCTCTGCGTCTAACTACTCTGGATGGCGGGAAGGACCGAGTCCCTGGTCGAGGTTTTGAGGAGGATGGTGAAGAAGAGGACATGTTTGAGGCAGAGTTCAGACAGTACAAACGCACCTACTACATGACCAAGATGGGAGTGGAGGTGGTCTCAGAGTTAGTATACCTCACCAGTGTCTCCCCCAAAATACTCAAAATATTTTCCCACAACCTCGAACGATCCTGAAATGCTCTTAGAAAAGTTTGTTTCCCCAAACGGAGCTGAACTTGTATGATTTTTCTAGTTTATAACTTAAGACAATGGCATTGTAGAGCACAACGTTTGTTTAAACTTTTGTTGTTTTCAGTGAGTTTCTAGCAAATCAGGCGTTGTGCTATGTGGAGGGAATCCAGTGGATCCTGCATTACTATTACCATGGAGTCCAGTCCTGGAGCTGGTGAGTCTCTGTCTGTCTCTCTCTGTCTGTCCCTATGTATGTCCCTCTGTTTGTCTCCATGTCCCTCTGTCTTTCTGTGCACGCGTGTACTAAAACCTCCCTCTGTCCTAGGTATTACCCTCACCACTACGCCCCGTTCCTATCAGATGTGAGGAACATAGCCCATCTGAAGTTGACCTTTGACATGGGCAAGCCTTTCATGCCCTTCCAGCAACTACTGGGAGTCCTGCCCGCTGCCAGCAAAGACCTGCTTCCCCAGAGCTACAGGGTAACGCACACATACAGACCTGCTTCCCCAGAGCTACAGGGTAACGCACACATACAGACCTGCTTCCCCAGAGCTACAGGGTAACGCACACATACAGACCTGCTTAGCAGCATTGTGGCGACCTATGACATGTACACTTTCTCATAACACACCCGCATTCCGATACCTCCGTTTTGTTCTGTCCACAGCACCTGATGACATCAGAGAATTCTAGCATCATTGAGTATTACCCTCTGGACTTCAAGACGGACCTCAACGGGAAACAGCAGGAGTGGGAGGCTGTGGTGCTCATCCCCTTCATAGACGAGGTGCACACAGACGTCATTCGGTGACCTACTTCATCCCTGTGTGTCTTTTTAAAAATTCTGACGTTACTTATTTATTTGCGAGTTTTCCTTTCCAGAGATGTTTGCTCGCTGCGATGGAGCCTTATAACGATCACATGACCAAGGCTGAGAAGGCCCGTAACCGCCACACCGAGTGTGCTGTGTACAGCTACCACGCTGAGCTAGACTACCCTTACACCTCCACCCTGCCTGAACTGTTCCCCAGCATCATGCACTGCCATGTCAGGTGAGACACATGCTGAACGCACACGCGCGCACACACACACACACACGCACACACACACACACACACACACACACACACACACACACACACACACACACACACACACACACACACACACACACACACACACACACACACACACACGCACACACTGAACACACTACTTCCACGAGGCTAAGATACTGTAATGTGATTGGTGGTTTCCAGGGTGACATCGGTTCCCATGGATGCGTGGCACGTGTCGTTGAGCCACGTGGGGCGCAGCGACAACAGCAGCCAGCTCTACTTCCTCGGCTTCCCCACCCTGCAGCACATCAGACACAAGGTACAATAGACGGGCCGACAGACAATGAGACGGAGTGTGAATCGGGAACACGTGATCTGAGAGCAACACAAAACGTATAATAAAATGGAACACTATAATATCATGTGCTGTGTCTCTGTTCAGGAAACACGCTGACAGCGTTCTGCCACTAATCACACCCCACAGTCAGTCTTCACACAAGGCACAGGTGGCCAACAGTCCCAAGATGATTTGTCAATAAAGATGCTGCAAGCTCAAGATCTAGTTACGTAAACAGTCACTCATTAATCCAAGCCCTCGAAGTGTGGCTGGAGAGGTATACAAGCTAGATCTGTTTTGAGGATTTTCTAAAGCTAGCCAGCTTCAGTTAGCTTCACGTTCCATTATGTCGCACGCGGCTAGTCGAACGATGAACTCTTTATTGAGACGAGGCTAGAACGTCAATCCGGTGGCGAGTCGGTGTCACATTTTCATTTTGCCCAAAAATCACAATGAAAGAAGTTACCCTGCAAATTAAGCAGGCTATGTTGGGAAATGGGCTATTGTTTATGGTATTGTTTATGGTCTTCACTGTGTTTATCAATGTACGGGCCTTTTATACCCCCCTCCAAAACACTTATCGCGTGGAGTTTCAAATGAATCCCATTCGTTACTAAATGTGTAGAACGATATGGTCCGGAGAATGACAGAACGATGACGTACTCTTTACAAGAGGGAGCCTAATTTGATTGGTCCTCGCCTCGCGGCACAAACGCTCTGAAGGGTTCGTTGCCATAGAAATGTACCTGCCTAAAAAGGTGAGCCCAGGTCATGTCAACGGCTAAAAAGGTGAGCCCAGGTCATGTCAGCAGCTATCTCGATTTGAACCACGAGAGTCGACCAACGTTTAGCTCGCTCTTCGATCTCACGCCGTAGTACAAACCCCTCTGAACTGAGGTTTCATTGAAACCAGGAGATAAAATGTATTTTAAACGTGGCTGCATTTACACCCCCAGTATTGACTGTGTATTGGCCGTCTTGGCATCGGAATACTTCTGTGTATGTTTCATATGTAGATGTGCTTCCCCCCCGTCTTTATAGTTCTATAAGAAGAAGCACGGAGTGGTGGTGTTCCAGCAGAGCAGCCGAGGGGAGAACATGATGCTGGAGATCACACGTAGCAAAGAGGAACCCGTGAGTGTAGATGCGTGCACACGGTCTTGTTTCTATGAAGAGCCGACGACTGTGTTGGGTCTATGTCTGGAGCAGAAACGGTAGATGTTGTTTCTCTCTCTCTGTCAGGTGTGTGGCGATGTGGCGGCCCTGGTCCTGGGTTGTTCTGTGTTTGTCAACTGGCCCCACCTAGAGGAGGCCAGGGTGACAGCGGTGTCTGACGGGGAGAGCAAGTAAGAGTCACGCTGAGTTCTACTCGTGCCTAAAATAGATGGCAGTATTATACCCGGACCGTCACTCAAAACCCTTTATGCCTCTGGCTCTGCCGTTCATTCACTTCTCTTTCGACCGTTACTTTGAAGAACACTGAGTCGTTGACATTCATCGGTCTACCTCAAACACTCCTTTCCCTTACTTCTTCTACATCACACCCCTCCCTCTCAGGTTCTTCCTGGAGGAGCCGGCGGGAGTGCAGAAGCTGTATGACCGGGACTCACCCCCCCCCACCAAGGTCACCTACCTCAGTGACAGGGAGCAGAAGGACTGGGTGAAGGATGTCCAGGGCATCACTGAGCAGTAAGGATCCGTTTGTTAAAAACCTACGTTTTGTTATCAAAGGGTAAGATTTATTTAACCAAGATGTCCCATTGTGATCAGAGCTGATAAGACCACTTGGCCGAGGGGGACTTTGGCAGACCTCTCTCCTCCTTACCTAAATACATCTCAATCTCTTCTCCTCTCAGTTTCAGTAAGCGTAAGGGCATCGTGGTGAATGAGACGGCGGTGGTGTTGTATGCCCAGCTGCTGACAGGCAGGAAGTATGTACCTGGGCAGAGCGGACAGGTGCACCTGGAGAAACAGTGGTCCAAGCAGATAATGCCCTTCGCCTACCAGACCATTGTCAAGGTAGGCACACGCATACAGAGATGTACATAGGAAGACACACATACTACACACGCATACCTCACATTCCGCTCTCTTCTCTCCTCCTCCGCTCGCTCTCTTCTCTCCTCCTTCGCTCGCTCTCTTCTCTCCTCCTTCGCTTGCTCTCTTCTCTCCTCCTTCGCTTGCTCTCCTCCTTTGCTCTCTCTGTCTCTCTCAGGATATCAAGGCCTTTGACTCGTCGTCGACTCGCTTCCAGACCCTGGAGGAGCTGTTTCCCCCGACGACCACAGTGTTCATGGTGGGGAACCCCTACTACGGAGCCATGGGAGAGGTCTGTACCGCTTCCGGTCTCTACTTCCTGTTTGAGCCTTACACACTTGGAATCATTGACTTGGAATCATCAGTAATGGGGACTCTTGAAGAGTACTGGTACACTTGCTGCTGAAGAGTACTGGTTTAGGCTTGCTGCTTTTTGTGACCTTGAATTTGAATATCTAGTCTTGCAAAAAAATATTTGTCAAAACAAAACGTAAAATGTATGCACTTTTAGATGTGATATAGAGAAATAATATTTAATGTGATTTATTGGACATTTTTGGGGGGCTTAATCTGTTGCATTGCACATCTTTGCCTTTTCAATAACATGATTTGCTCTTGGACACAGGTGCAGGAGTCTAGTGATGTCATCAAAGAGGGACGAGTGTGGGTAGTGTTCACGGTGCCCTGTGAACCACCGATGGAAGCCTTAATACAGAACCAGCATGTAAGTCAATCTCAAAACGACACCTCTCACACTCTTCCTCGCCCTGCCCCCCACATGACCAAACGTGTGCGCCGTTGCTAAGCTTACTCCCTCCCTTCCCTGGTAGAAATACTGTGTGAAGTACAGTCCCGGCTATGTTCTGGCCTCTCGCCTCGGCATCACCAGCTACCTCGTCTCCAGATTCTCCGGCAGCATCTTCGTCGGCAGAGGATCCAAGAAGAAGTGAGTGAACACCTCTCAAATGGATGTCTATTTCCCATTTAGTGTACTACTTTTGACCAGAGCCGTGTAGGTTGAATAAACCATGTGACGCGCTCTCCCTCTCTCAGTCCCCATGGGGAGCAGAAGGCTAACGTTGGTCTGAACCTGAAGTTCAATAAGAAGAATGAGGAGGTGCCAGGTTACACCAAGAGAACTGAGAAGGAGTGGCTCTACTCTGACGCTGTGGAGGAGCTGATGTCTGAGTACCTGGATAGGTGTGTGTGTGTGTGTGTGTCCTTGTGTGTTTTTCTCTGCATTTATGAAACTGTGTTGTCTGTATGTGTGAAACTGCGAACGTGTGCATGTGTTTGTGTGCGTGTGTAACCTGCATTGTGTCTCCTGTAGGTTCTCCGAAGTGTTTGACCTGGTGTCCAGGAACAGTCACGACGATGTCTTCTACGAGGACGACATCTGGCCTGCGGAGTACGAGAACGGGTAACATTCATGCACTCACATTTAAGATTTGCACTCGACAATCATAATTTACACTCATAACAGTTAAACCTGTATGCTTGTAACACTTACTCAAGTTCAGTTATCTCGAAGGCCCAGTGCAGTCACAATGACTTTTTTTCCTGTCTGACCACTCCGACTGTCCTACCAAAATACTTGCTTGAGAAATGTTTGTTTCTTTTTGACCATTTAAAAAAAAAAAATGGAAATCTATTACCATAAGGTACTGAAATGTTACCTAGAAATGGTTTGATATTGAGATGAAAACGGCTGCATTGGGCCTTTAAACGCTCATGTAAAACACTTTGAGGACGTTTTAATATATGTAACAAGGCAGAGGTAGATCATAACAGTTGTAGGAATACTGAAAATGGTGGTGATGGTAGTTGTGATGGGGATGGTTTTACGGGCAGCGCGGAGAAGGTGAAGGAGATCACTTCCTGGTTGAAGACCCACCCAGTCGCCGACGTCGCCCGCGCGTCATGTGACCTGCAGATCCTGGACAAGGCCATCGTGGAGCGGATCGAGGAGGAGGTGGTGAAGGCTAAGGTAACTCGGTGGTGGGGGGGGGGCGTCAATCATTTAGCTGTTCTGTCCGTCAATCATCTGTCAATCATTTATTTACTCCTACTCGCTTTCTTTTCTATCAGGAAATCCCCTCTAACCTCGTTTTTATGTCAATAATATAGTTGGATGCATATGCAGACTACTACTCAACAAGCCCTTCCTTTACTGTCAGTGACTAATCTACTTTCTTTTTTTAGTGTTCATGTAGTGACTCTTACCTCCGTCTGTTTCTCAGGTGAAGAAGAGCAGCGAGAAAGTACGTGTTACTGTGAGGCCACGTTTGCTCTTCAGGGTGAGTTCGTCACTTTCCGTTTTTTGTTGTTGCGTGTATTTTTCTAGAGAGTGAGTGAAAATGACATTGGCTCCAAACAGCACAAGGGTTCAGAGTTCCAACAATTCCAACTCCACACCTCTCTAACCTGTGTGTGTGCGCGCGTGTCCCTCCCTCCAGCCCTTAGAGCAGCAGCACGGTGTGGTCCCTGACCCGGATGCAGAGTACCACCTGTTTGACCGAGTGGTCAACGTCAGAGAGAGCTTCTCTGTCCCCCTCGGCCTCAGGGGAACAGTCATCGGCATCAAGGCAGGTGAGTGGTTGCACGCGCACCCAAACGTACACTCGGAAAGTATTCAGAAAAGTATTCAGACCCCTTGACTTTTCCACATTTTGTTACGTTACAGCCTTATTCTAAAATGGATTCAATTATCCGCCCCCCCCCTGATTATTCTACACACAATACCCCATGATGACATAGCGAAAATATTTTATTTTTAAATGTTTGCTAATTTATTACAAATTTTAAAAAGCTACCTTATTACAAGTATGAGGTCACTTAGAAATGTCATTGTTTTTGAATGAAAAGCATTGAGCAAGAAGACAAGTACATTAGTGTCTAGTTTGAGAAACAGACCTCACAAGTCCTTAAATGGCAGCTTCATTAAGTAGTACCCGCAAAGCACCAGTCTCAACGGCAACAGTGAAGAAGCGACCCCGGGATGCTGGCCTTCTAGGCAGAGTTGCAAAGAAAAAGCCATATCTCAGACTAGCCAATAAAAAGAAAAGATTAAGATGTGCAAAAGAACAGACACTGGACAGAAGAACACTGCTTAGAAGGCCAGCATCCCGGAGTCACCTCTTCACTGTTGACGTTGAGACTGTTTTTTTTTGCGGGTACTATTTAATGAAGCTGCCAGTTGAGGACTTGAGGCGTCTGTTTCTCAAACTAGACACTCTCCTTTATGCAACCGTTATTTCAGATTTTAAAAAAACTTTACGGAAAAAGCAAACCATGCAATAATCTGAGACTGTGCTCAGAAAATAAATAAAATTATCCACCATGTTGGAGTCAACAGAAACCAGAAATCACATTATAAATATTCCCTTACGCTTTGATGATCTTCATCAGAATGCACTCCCAGGAATCCTAGTTCTACAATAAATGTTTGATTTGTTTGATAATGTCCATTATTTATGTCCAAGTAGCTACTTCTGTTAGAGCGTTAGGTACACATATCCAAACGCTTGTGCAGGTCCAGCATGACTTCGGACAAAAAGTTCTGTTACAGGTCGAAGAGACATTTCAAACTAAGTACAGAATCAATCATTAGGATGTTTTTAACATATCACTTCAATAAAGTTCCAACCGGAGTATTCCTTTGTGTCTTGATGAGCAACGGAATGCAAGTGGATACCATGAGGAATGTGCGTGATCAGAAAATGGCTGACTGCCAGACACCTGACTGATTCTGCTATCATTCACTCCCCCAACATCATAGAAGTCTCATTATAATTTCTATTGATGGTTGACATCTAGTGGAACCCCTAGGCAGTGCAACATCATTAATATCTCATCGGGGACTCTGGTGAATACAGACAAAGCTCAGATTTCTGACTTCCTGTTTTGATTTCAACTCAGGATTTTGCCTGCCAATATGAGTTTTGTTATACTCAGACATCATTCAAACAGTTTTAGAAACTTTTGTGTTTTCTATCCAATACTACTAATAAAATGCATATATTAGAAACTGAGACTGAGGAGCAGGCAGTTTACTTTAGGCACCTTATTCATCCAAGCTACTCAATACTGCCCCCCAGCCATAAAAAGTTAAAACACACACCGAGGAGACCTTACAGCTTATCATAGCATCACTTATTAACCCTTTAAAGGGTTTAAGGCCGTAGTTTAACCCTCTTCATTCCACCCCTTTGAGGCCATCTGGCCTCAACAAAAGCAAAGCAACTCAAGCATAGTAATTATAATAATCACCCATAAACGGTGCATTAGATTGCAAGCAAATCCTCAGGAGATTGAGGATAGAAATATGGGTCTGAGGGATGAGGAACATAAAGCATAAACATGCCTGGCATAGCCTTGTGAAGTACCCATTTGCCAGCTGCACAGAATGCACAAATGCAAATCAGCAGAACAAGAACAGGAGCCAATAATGGGACTAAAATGGAAAACAACTTAAATCCAAACTGGCCTAGTTTATCTTTCAACCACCCAAACAGGAACCAGGATTCTTCTCCTGTGGGGGTGTAGGTGTCAGCCAACTGTGTTAATTATTTCACAATCTCTGTCATATCAGAGTCAGGGAGAAGCCTAACACATTCTGTGGGGGTAATAGAATTTAGGGCCCTTCAATAACCCCCTCTTTATTCAGGATGTAGTCTAATGCCAGGCTACGCCTGGGCTGTAACAGCTTTAAGATTCTGAACAACCGAGGTGTTGGCCTGTAGATCCAATGCTGGAGGTGTGAGCTCCAGTGTCTATTAAAAATGGTACCTCTTGATCGTTGCCCTTCCGAGTAATGATTGGTTCTTTGGTACCATCCGGAAATATGTACTGGTGACACTGAAAAAGGGGGTCAGGTCATCCCTATTGTTGATTATTCTGCAGTGGGAACCATGCCAGGAGACTGTTGGGGCCATCCATGTTAAAACAGGTTTTAATACACACGGAGATCTTTTGAAGAGGAGTGTATCGTAACATAATTTATTAACCCTTTAAAAGGTATAAGGTCTTGGTTTAAGCCTCTTCAACCTGCTTGGAGTTTGCCAAAAGGCACCTAATGGACTCCCAGACCATGAGAAACAGGATTCACTGGTCTGATGAAACCAAGATTGATCTCTTTGGCCTGAAAGCCAAGTGTCACTTGAAGCATGGTGACGGCAGTAGCATGCTGTGGGTATGTTTTTCAGGGGCTGGGAGATTAGTCAGGATCGAGGGAAAGATGAACGGAGCAAAGTACAGAGAGATACATGATGAAAACCTGCTCCAGATCACTCAGGACCTCAGACTGGGTTGAAGTTTCACCTTCCAACATGACAACGACCCTATCAGCCAAGACGGCACAGGAGTGGCTTCGGGACAAGTCTCTAAATGTCCTTGAGTGGCCCACCCAGAGCCCGGACTTGAACCCGATTTGAACATTTCTGGAGAGACCTGAAAATAGCTGTGCAGCGACACTCCCCATCCAACCTAACAGAGCTTGAGAGGATCTGCAGAGAAAGAATGGGAGAAACTCCCCAAATACAGGTGTGCCAAGCTTGTAGCATCATACTTAAGGATGTAATCACTGCCAAAGGCGCTTCAACAAAGTACTGAGTAAAGTGTCTGAATACTTATGTAAATGTTATTTCAGTTTTATTACATTTGCAAAAAAATCTGAACCTGTTTTTGCTTTGTCATTATGGGGTATTATGTGTAGATTGATGAGGGGGGGAAACCAATGTAATCCATATTAGAATAAGGCTGTAACAAAATGTGGAGAAAGTCAAGGGGTCTGAATACTTCCCGAATGCACTGTGCAACACACATGCGGTCAGCCTCTCGTCTTTGAACAGTCTCTAAACTGATGTTTAACCTCTCTCCCGTGGCAGCTGATCGGGAGGCTGAGGTGTTGTATGAGGTTGTTTTCGATGAAGAGTTTGCTGGTGGACTTACAATCAGGTACCGCCTCGTGTCTGTGTTTTCATATAGGCCTATGTCAAGTGTTTCAATCCTCGATCAATCGCATGTTTCCTATTACATCGTTTATTTATTTTTTACGTTAAGCACCAGAGTTTTTGTGACGGGCTATTGTGTGGTTGTGACCCTGTATCTGGAAGACTGTCGCCCGCCTGACTCTGGTGTGTTTCCTACTCTAGGTGTGCGGCGGGCCGTGGCTACAGGCTGCCTCCCTGTGCCTTAATCAACCTGAGCCACGGGGGCCGTGTAGAGCAGGGCTTCCATAAACTGACCGCCGTCGTCAAGCCCCAGCCTGCCTCCTCCCACCAGCACAACAAAGGACAGCTGGTCGGGCTGAACCACTCACCGCGATCACCCTTCATATCCACACAGGTTGGGACTGGAGTAGAGCATGTCCTCATAAAACAACTGGCCTAACCACTCTCTGAGTAACCAGCATAGATCAAGATGAATAGCCTCTAACTTTTTACCTCTGTTCTTCACATTTGCCTACCTTTTCTCTCTATCCCTTCCTCTGTATGTCTTGATGTCAACCTTTCCCTCTCTCTCTTTCCCTCTGTGTCTCTCAGCAGCAGAACGGCAGACAGAACATTCTCAGGGCAGACACTCAGGGCAACAAAAACTCTGCACACAAAGCCAGCCAGAAACTGAAACCTAAGGTAAGCTCTTTCTGTGTCTCTCTCTTTCTGTGTCTCTCTCTTTCTGTGTCTCTCTCTTTCTGTGTGTCTCTCTTTCTGTGTGTCTCTCTTTCTGTGTCTCTCTTTCTGTGTGTCTCTCTTTCTGTGTGTCTCTCTTTCTGTGTGTCTCTCTTTCTGTGTGTCTCTTTCTGTGTGTCTCTTTCTTTCTGTGTGTCTCTCTTTCTGTGTCTCTCTTTCTTTCTGTGTGTCTCTCTTTCTTTCTGTGTGTCTCTCTTTCTTTCTGTGTGTCTCTCTTTCTGTGTCTCTCTCTTTCTGTGTCTCTCTCTTTCTGTGTCTCTCTCTTTCTGTGTGTCTCTTTCTTTCTGTGTGTCTCTCTTTCTGTGTGTCTCTCTCTTTCTGTGTGTCTCTTTCTTTCTGTGTGTCTCTCTTTCTTTCTGTGTGTCTCTCTTTCTGTGTGTCTCTTTCTGTGTGTCTCTCTCTTTCTGTGTGTCTCTCTTTCTTTCTGTGTGTCTCTCTTTCTGTGTCTCTCTCTTTCTGTGTCTCTCTCTTTCTGTGTCTCTCTCTTTCTGTGTCTCTCTCTTTCTGTGTCTCTCTTTCTTTCTTTCTGTGTCTCTCTTTCTTTCTGTGTCTCTCTCTCTTTCTGTGTGTGTCTGTTTGTGTGGGATTTACTGTATACAATATCTTATTTGTGTGGTGGTGTGTAACCTCTCTCGCACTCTCTGAATTCAATTTGCTTTATTGGCTTGACGTAACAATGTACGTATTGCCAACGGTTACTTTGGAGATTTACAATACTACAGTACTATTAATAATCAACAAAAGTAATCAAGGGTAAAATAACATTGAACAATAACAGAAGACCCTGGTTGGTCTGTCAGATACTCATCTTATGGTAGGCAGAAATGTTTTATTTAACTAGGCAAGTCAGTTAAGAACAAATTGTTATTTACAATGACTGCCTAGGAACAGTGGGTTTAACTGCCTTGTTCAGGGGCAGAAAGACAGACTTTTATCTTGTCAGCTTGGGGATTCGATCTTGCAACCTTTCGGTTACTAGTCCAACGCTCTAACCAATAGGCTACCTGCCTCTCCAATGTAGTGCGCTGCCAACCCACAGCCCTCTGCATCCTCCACCAACAGGACGGGTAGCCTGTTCTCATCAGAAGTCTTTGAAACCTTTTAAGGGTTTCCAATTTGGGGAAATGACACTAATTGTTTTATATTTTTGACAATTTGTCTCTCTCGGTCTGTGTGACGACTGCAGGGTAAAGATGAGGAGTTCAGTAACGTGTGGCAGTCTCTGCAGAGCTCTGGAATGCCCCAGAAACCACCAGCTCACTGGCAACAAGACAATGTGAGTCCATTCATAATGTTGTACCAGTGTCACCATACTCGCATTGCGATCAACCTCGTTCCTGGCGGTGTCACCTGACCATCTCTGTGTGTGTCCGTCCCCAGCCGGGTAAGTCTGCCTGGGGTACAGGGTCTCCCGGACAAGAAGGGCAGGTCCAAGGGCAACAAGGCAGGAACCAACCGCAACCTCCCAAACCTGTGAGTCCCCACTTTATCTAACCCTAACCTTTTGAACTTGAAAATCCCCTCTGTCCCTTCATCCCTAACCATTGAACTTTACACCCCTAAACATTGAGTCACAGCTCTTTTGATGCTGACTTTAGGGTCTGACCTCAGATCACTATTTGTCTGGACAGCAGGTTAGAAAGACTACAACATTTTGTCTCTAACCTGCCATGCAAAGGTACCCTTATCTCTTTAACTAGGCCACTCAGTATCTGCATCCAGTCTTTCTTGAGAAGAATGCAGTTTTGCAGACTGTATTACCAAAGTACTTGCAGGATAGTGGCTTGTGTAAACCTAGTGGTCCAAGTCAAAAGTCTTCAGTAAAGGTTTTTTAGCGCAACAGTCATTACATAAACTACCTTACACGTCTGTTCTTTCAAGCATGTGACACCTCTGAGGCTGTTACCCTGTCAGGCCACAATCAGGAGACTACAGATCCCAGCAGCTCAGGAAGTGGAGAACTACAACTCCAATCGTCACCCACAGCTGTAGACCAATAGCAGGCAAGAGGCCTCATCCTCAGCCGACAGCATAGCCAGGAATCAGGACTACAAATGAATTGGAACGAGTCAATAAAATGCGTTCTGCAAAAGCAGCTTTCAGTGTAGGGTTGGTTATCACCAGTGGAAGGCTGTGAGTGTAATTCAACTCAGTGAAGATGTATAAAGTATTCTTCTTTTTGTTGTAAGATCTCAATGTGCAAGTATGACTTCTGTGTGGGAGAATGAGGTGTATTAAACTTCATGTTTTATAGGGTCCTGCAGGAAGTATCAGACTTCTCAAGAGAAACGAAGATGTAAATTCTCTGTTTCCCGCTCAGAACGCTACAAAGAAGGTACACCCACACACACTCACACAGACGCGCACACCACACACACACACACACACACACACACACATACATATATATATATATATTCTTACCCACTTGTCTCCAGCAGACAGAGTTCGAGGAGTTGATCGCCAACCTGAAGATCTCCAAGGGCAACGAGTCAGCTCCAGCCAAAGAGCCCACGAGCCAAACAGAGGAGCCGCTTTCTCCGCAGTCGTTTGCGATGGTAGGTACTAGTACTCACTGGTTGGTGTTACGCTATAGTGGCCCACTTCAAACTCTTTTCAATTAGAATGATCTGCTCCTTCCCTTGTGGTTGGTTGTAGTAGTCCTGTTGTGATTTGGTTAGATATGGTCAGTTGGCTAATTGTGATTGGTTGGTTCTCCTGTGCGTAGAAGGGAACTCTGGCCCTGAAGGAGATGCTGAACATTGGCGCCACCCCGGACTCCACTAGTCCCGCCTCCTTCAACACACAGCAGCAGAACAAGAGACGACCCACCAAGAAACTGGGTGAGTTCAACTATGTGCAACGCTACATGTTTAGTAGAGCCTGACTGATATGTTTTTTTTTGGGGGGGACTTACGGATACCGATGTACACTACATGACCAAATGTATGTCCTGCTCGTTAAACGTCTCCTTCCAAAATCAGGGACATTTAATATGGAGTTGGTCCTGCTTTGCTTCGATAACAGCCTCTACTCTTCTGGGAAGGCTTCCAACCAGATGTTGGAACATTGCTGCGGGAACTGGCTTCCATTCAGCCACAAGAGCATTAGTGAGGTCGGGCACTGATGTTGGACGATTAAGTCTGGCTCGCATTCAGTGTTCCAATTAATCTCAAAGGTTTTTGATGGGGTTGAGGTCGGGGCTCTGTGCAGGCCAGTCAAGTTCTTCCACACCAATCTCGACAAACCATTTCTATAGGCATTGTCATGCTGAAACAGGAAAGGGCCTTCCACAAAGTTGGAAGCACAGAATCGTCTAGAATGTCGTATTCTGTAGTGTTAAGAGGAGTGTATTAGGAAGCAGTGCGGCTTGGCCGGGTCGTGTTTTGGAGGACGCATGGCTCTCGACCGTCACCTCTCCCGAGTTCATTCGGGAGTTGCAGCGATGGGACAAGGCTGTAATTACCAATTGGAAATCACAAAATTTGGGAGAAAAAGGCAGAGGCTTGACATTTTGAGTGGTAGAATGTGGCTTTAGCAGCGGGTAGAGAGGAGGGAGTGAAAGGATGATAGATCCTCTGAAAGTTTAGTTTTCCTCCATGTCCGCAGCCCTGTTCTGTAAGCTCGCAATGCGTCACTGAGCAGGAGGGGAGAGCCGAGCCGGGAGGAAAGGGGACAGTACGAGTCATAGGATGCAGAAAGGGAGGAGAGTACGGTCGAAGAGGCAGAATCAGGAGACAGAAGGGAGAAGGATTTAGCAGAAGGGAGAGAGATGATAGGATAGAAGAGGAGAGGGTAGTGGGAGAGCGAGCGAAGATTGCGACAGCGCATGACTATCTGCGTAGGGGCTGTGTGGTTAGTGTTGAAGGAAAAGGAAACAAAGTTGTGATCACAGACCTGGAGAGGGTTGCAGTGAGATTAGTAGGCAAGCAGCCTCTAGTGAAGATGAGGTCAAGTGTATTGCCTGCCTTGTGAGTTGGAGGGAATTGGGTGAGGACAAGAGGCAAGGAGGGGAAAGAGAGAGTCGAAGGCAGACTTCCTGGTTGATGTGTCAACAACTATTTGTAAATTATGAGCAGTCAGCAGTTCACGCAGCACTTAGAGTAGATGGCCTTAGATAGCAAAAAGACAGTACTAGACCACAGCAGATAAAGTCAAAAAAATATTCTGTTCACACACAGGAGTCCTCTAGCTATAGAATGACGCTCCAGCCGACGCTTAGCGTTGTGATCTTAGGCTTGTGTGTGGCTGCTCGGCCATGGAAACCCATTTCACGAAGCCCCCGACGAACGGTTCTTGTTCTGACGTTGCTTCCGGAGGCAGTTTGGAACTCGGTGGTGATGTGGCAACTGAGGACAGATTGTTTTTTTTTTTGTGTATTTTTACATGCTACACACTTCAGCACTTGGGGGTCCCGTTCTGTGAGCTTGTGTGGCCTACCACCACTGTTGTTACTCCTAGACGTTTCTTCTTCACAATAACAGCACTTACAGCTGACCGGGGCAGCTCAAGCAGGGCTTGTTGGAAAGGTGGCATCCTATGATGAGACCATGTTGAAAGTCACTGAGCTCATCAGTAAGGCCATTCTATTGTCAATGTTTGTCTATGGAGATTGCATGGCAGTGTGCTTTATTTTATACACCTGTCGTGAACGGGTGTGGCTGAAATAGCCGAATCCACGCATTTGAAGGGGTGTCCACATTCTTTTGTATATACAGTGCTTTCGGAAAGTATTCAACCCCTTGAATTTTTCCACATTTTGTTACGTTACAGCTTTATTCTAAAATGGATTAAATTGTTTTTCCCCCTCATCAATCTACACACAAGGCCCCATAATGACATAGCAAATTCCGCTTTTAGAATTTTTTGCAAATGTATTCAAATTAAAAAACATTTAATCACATTTACTTAAGTATTCAAACCCTTTACTTAGTACTTTGTTGAAGCACCTTTGGCAGCGATTACAGCCTCGAGCTGTCTTGGGTATGGCGCTACAAGCTTGGCACACCTGTATTTGGGATTTTCTCCCATTCTTCTCTGCAGATTGTCTCAAGCTCTGTTAGGTTGGATGGGGAGTGTCGCTGCACAGCTATTTTCAGGTCTCCAGAGATGTTCGATCGGGTTCAAGTCCAGGCTCTGGCTGGGCCACTCAAGGACATTCAGAGATCTGTCCTGAAGCCATTCCATGGTTGTCTTGGCTGTGTGCTTAGGGTTGTTGTCCTGTTGGAAGGTGAACCTTCGCCCCAGTCTGTGGTCCTGAGCGCTCTGAAGCAGGATTTCATACGTGACATTAATGAAATCAGGAGAATGTCTGCAAGTGTTCAGATCAGCATGACACTTCCTTTTTTTCACCTTTCATTAAGTATTGGTTATCCAATATCGGCTGATAATGTCGGTGAGCCGATGTATCGCTCAGGCTCTAATGTTTTATCTGCAGGTGGAGCTATTGTGGCACTTAGTGGAGATACTGTACAACAGATATTAAACCAGTCATTCTTCATTCCCTTTCTCCCCCTTACACCCTTAAACCTCCCCTTTTCTCCCTTCTTCCCCATCAGCGGCGACGATGGGCGACTCTGTGTTACCCGCGTCCTCAGCAGCAGCAGTCCCTCCCCTGCCGTCCTCCCAGCCCTCCTCCATGGTTCCCAGTGTGGCCTCAGAGCTGACCAGGATCTGTATGGGCCTGGGTATGGCCCCGCCTGACTTCACCTTCATGCGCAGCAGACAGGTGAGTGGCACGCACACACACACACACACACACACACAATCTTGCATACAAGACACACACGCAGGTATTCAAGCACAATCCCACTCTCTCCCAGGGTCTGCTGGTGTATCAGGTGAAGCTCTCCAGTGGTCTGGTGGTCCAAGGTCCCCAGTGTCAGTCTGAAAACGAAGCCAAAGAGAAAGCAGCTCTTTTCGCCCTGCAGCGCCTTGTGAGTGTGGTGTGTGTCCTTCCTGTATCTCTGTGTGTTTCCTCATTTTCTTTTTCTTTTGTTATGTCTATATTTGACCAGTGTCTCCATATTTGTAGGTTTTCTAACCCTTCTCTCGCTGTCTCCTTCAGAATTCAGTGGGTTCTGGGTTCCCCCTGCCACCGCCTCTGTTCTCTGGGGTCGGACAGATAAGGGGACCGCCCATGGGACCCATCCCTAACATATTCGGTCAATCGGGTGAGCCCTGGCGTCATATTGATACTGTATGACCTCTGGGTGCAGTAATGCCCATTCACCTTGATAGGTTTTAGACACTAATTAATTCTGGATGTGAACCAAATGCTTTCACTGTTTCACTCTCTTTCTCTCTCTCTCGCTCCCTCCCTCCAGGTGGTCTGTTGATGCCTCCTCAGGGGTATGGTCCCCTACACTGGGGCATGCCCCTCCCGCCTCACCAGGGCCAGCCCTTCTATGGGGGCACCTTCCCTGGCGCCCGGCCCCAGGCACCCTCCGTCCCCATCGGCTCACACAACCAGTTTGTCCCCCTGCAGGTAGGAGCTCCAGGACCTGTTTCTATAGTTCACATTAAATCACCACAACAAAAGAGTTATGCGTGCATTTATATGGCCAAAAGATGCATATTAATAGTATTTTGGGATATCACCACAGAGAAATGACCATGATTAACTCTTATGTTTGTTTGTGTGCTCCCATGGTAACACACCATCTTAGCCTCTGACTAACGTACGTTTATTGTCAGGTCACTAAGAAGCGCGTGTCCTCGGTCAAGAAGCCGCAGGAGTTCTGCAACGCGGCTCACAAGGCGAGGAACCAAGCCCCGGGCAGCGAATTCCCATCTCACTCCCAACCCTCCCTATCCCCGACCCCCTCCACACCCCCAAAGACCACCCAGGCAGCGGGGACCCCATCCACGCCCCAAGCGCCACGCCAGAACCCCTCGGGCCAAGGCCACACCCCCTCCTCCGCCTCCAAGAGGAAACACAGGAAACTGGCGGTGAACTTCGAGGCAGCCAAAGTCCAAGAATAATCCCCTCCCCTTCCTCTTAGGTGTTGGTTTTTAGGATGCCGTTATAATCGGTTGGGTCTCAATAGCACCCTATTCCCTGTGGTGCACTACTTTTAACCAGAGCCCTATGTAGTTGTCCTACATAGGAATAGGGTGTCATAAGTGTGCCATTTGAGATGTAGACATTGTTCTAGATAATGGGAGGCAATAAGGTCTGATCAATCAGAATGCCGTTGTTTTTATGTTGCGTTTGCATCATGTTTGTGAGATGGATTTCTATTCTCACTAATCTCGCCAGACCTTGTGGTACATGGTGTCCTTCTAGTTGGTCGGTTTATGATTGGAGCCAGTAATCAAGGGCTTAATCCCTTTTAATATTTCCCTTTGTTTCAAGTCTCTATTTTACCAAATGTATTTTATTCTGATCAAAGTATTTTGTCACAATTCTGTGTTTTAATGTCAATTGTTTGTAATTGCTAATACTAAATCAACCTACAAAATAGTAATGTGAAATGAACTTCACACGTGTTAACCAGCAATTAGGTCTCAAATACAGTATACTGACGGACAGCATACAAACACATCACTATGACAAAATTCTGGAATTTCTACTCCGCAGTATAACAACACATTTCTTCCAGTAGAAAATCATTTTGAAATTGAATTCAAATCATCTCCTTTGGGACATCACCAGGACCTCTGTTAGCTGGTTGATCCAAGCCTTAATAGAGGGATGTTTCTTTTTTTTTTTATATATATAT
Source organism: Oncorhynchus tshawytscha (assembly GCF_018296145.1). NCBI lineage: Eukaryota > Metazoa > Chordata > Actinopteri > Salmoniformes > Salmonidae > Oncorhynchus > Oncorhynchus tshawytscha. The sequence continues at coordinate 49,895,121 of NC_056438.1, read as the reverse complement.
ATTTTTGTCCACCATATTTCAATCTATGGACTTTATGCCTTGGTACCCTTTTAAATATGACACATATTGTTTTTTGTTGCTGACAGTACCATGGCTGAATCATTATTCATTAACTTTTAACCCACATGTACAGTCTCGAGTTTTACAAGCATATTTTTGGGTCTCGCTTTGTTTTGGAATTTGTACCTTTTGCCTCTTTCAACACGTGGTCTGCGCTACTGGGTTCTGGCTCTGTGGGTATTTTAAACATCTGAACCTGTTGTATGTCCTATTGTTTTTTTTCTAAATTAATTTGAGAGTTTTAACGAGAAAAACCTCTCCCCCCCCAAAAAAAAACCGTTCAAAAACCATAACTAAGGAAATGTAGCTTGCTCTTTTGATGCAGGAAAGGTGCTGTACGTATCCAATGAATAAAGACATCTTTTGTTACCATCGATACATTTATGTATTTGTCAGCTTATTTGATTATTTTGTCATGGGATTTGGAATTTGTGTGAGTGGTAGAGATGTATAACTCATAATGCTTTCCATTAGGCATGATGTCTGAGTATAAAGTGAACATGACAAAATGGCTACAAATCAAATCGTATTGGTCACATACACGTGTTTTAGCAGATGTTATTGCGGGGTTTAGCGAAATGCTTGTTTTGAGCTCCGACTGCAGTAATATCTAACAATTTCACAACATACCCAATACACACATCTAAGTAAAGGAATGGAATTAAGAATATATACAGTGGGGCAAAAAAGTATTTAGTCAGCCACCAATTGTGCAAGTTCTCCCACTTAAAGATGAGAGAGGCCTGTAATTTTCATCATAGGTACACTTCAACTATGACAGAGAAAATAACAAAAAAAATCCAGAAAAAATGATTTTTAATGAATTTATTTGCAAATTATGGTGGAAAATAAGTATTTGGTCAATAACAAAAGTTTATCTCAATACTTTGTTATATACCCTTTGTTGGCAATGACAGAGGTCAAATGTTTTCTGTAAGTCTTCACAAGGTTTTCACACACTTGCTGGTATTTTGGCTCATTCCTTCATGCAGATCTCCTCTCTAGAGCAGTTATGTTTTGGGGCTGTTGCTGGGCAACACGGACTTTCAACTCCCTCCAAAGATTTTCTATGGGGTTGCGATCTGGAGACTGGCTAGGCCACTCCAGGACTTGAAATGCTTCTTACGAAGCCACTCCTTCGTTACCCGGGTGGTGTGTTTGGGATCATTGTCATGCTGAAAGTCCCAGCCACGTTTCATCTTCAATGCCCTTGCTGATGATAGCCTTTGTTACTTTGGTCCCAGGTCTCTGCAGGTCATTCACTAGGTCCCCCCATGTGGTTCTGGGATTTTTGCTCACCGTTCTTGTGATCATTTTGACCCCACGGGGTGAGATCTTGCGTGGAGCCCCAGATCGAGGGAGATTATCATTGGTCTTGTATGTCTTCCATCTCCTAATAATTGCTCCCACAGTTGATTTCTTCAAACCAAGCTGCTTACCTATTGCAGATTCAGTCTTCCCAGCCTGGTGCAGGTCTACAATTTTGTTTCTTTGGTCTTGGCCATAATGCAGTTTGGAATGTGACTGTTTGAGGTTGTGGACAGGTGTCTTTTATACTGATAAGTTCAAACAGATGCCATTAATACAGGTAACGAGTGGAGGACAGAGGAGCCTCTTAAAGAAGTTACAGGTCTGTGAGAGCCAGAAATCTTGCTTGTTTGTAGGTGTCAAAATTACTGCCGCCCCCCACCTAAAGATTCTTCTAAATAAAACCCGCCTAAATATTTTACTTTTTTATGTTATCTCAACTGTATTTTGGCCATAGAGCTCATTACTTGGAAATAACACGTTTTTGCATGGATGTTGCCATTGAGAGCTTCCACCATTTTAAAGAAGTCATCTGGGTGGGTATTCCTATGGATTGGGAGCAATCAGTCAGTGATCAGCACATTGTCTTCTTCAAATTGGTTTGCCAAGTTTGTAAATGGATTTAAGCTATATGACCATTTACTGCCCACAATAAATGAAAGACACACAACATTTGGTTCAAGACTCCAGCAATGCATGTGGTGGTAAAATCACCAATATTAGCTTGACACTTTTTTTCAAACATCAAAAGAAGAAGGAAATGGACTACTTTAAAATGGAGGCTCAATGGCACACACAGCCCATGCTGTCACCGACAGCATAATGGTACAGATAAAACGTGATCTCCAAACATCTGTTAGTGGTGTTTCATGGCTTCCTGTTTCCCGGAGTTATACAAAGGAAGTAATACCAGAGAGGAAGAGGCAAAGCGAGAGGGCCCACTCCCATCAAAATCTGTCCAAGCGGGAATACAGCAATAAACTCCCGCCTTTAGGGACAACGACTCCCATTGTTAGGGCGTCCCATTGTAAGACCAGCTCGTCATTATACAGTATATCTGGTAACACACATTCAATCCCTTATTCATCTATCGCCATGTGGAAAAGGCAAATAACTCACTAACAAAAAGAGACAAATGGCTGTTGACCTTCATAAATCAGGCAATATGTACAAAAAAATAGCAACAAAATGGAATATACCACATACCACTATTAGGGCATTAATAAGGAAGTGTAAAACCACTGGAACAGTGGTAACCTCCCCTAGTATATGACGCAAGTGTCTCTCAACACACAGTGAGGAAATTGGTTAAGGGGGGCAAAGAAAAATCCCAGGGTCCCAGATGGAGAATTACAGAATTTGGTCGCATTTTGGGTTGACCAAGGCCCTGATTCCGACCAGAGTTTAACACCGTATATGGAACGTTATTCCCTTTTTATGCCGTTTTCTCTGTATGCGTATTGTGACCTTGAAGTTAAGCATTGGCAATAGCATGCTATTCACACGCGTTTCGTTTGGCCGGAGTACTAAGAAATGAAGGTGTGGCGGAATGTCTGCAGATTAACCGTATTCGGACCTTGATTTAATTCCTTCAATATTCCACCATAATTCCACCATTTTTAAACTCGGGGAAACCATGAATAAAATCGAGCAAACCTACCTGTTCAAAGTGGGAAAATAATCGACTTTTTTTTCGATAGAAACCACATTCGCCACGCACTGTATTTTATAAATGATAGGAGCTATTGATAAGAGCTTGGTAAATGTGCATTCAGTTTGGAGAAGGGTATTGTAAATACACAGCAATTGTTTTATATGATCTTTCCTTATGATCCCTGGAGACGAATGTGAAACCAGCCATATGGAAGCTAACTGAAAATCATATCAACATGACAAGTATTGCCGCCCCTTTCCCACAGTGAAGAAGGCTATACATAGCTGTGCCGCTATTCAGAATTTTAATTGTGAGCCCTCATAATTTGCTTGGATGAAATTTGAACACCCGAGCTATAGGCTTCTGTAGGACTGAACCTGCGGAGTTGATGTATGCGTTTTCTCATGTTTTAATTATAGACTATGTCCGGGCTTTTCTCGGTTTTATCTTACAGTTTGTATCATGTTAAATATTAGCCACTATTGAGAGCCACTTTCAGTAATACCCACATACATTTTTAACTCTCACATTAGTGTTAGTTTTCTTCCATTTGTAGCTTCCATTTTGCATAATTCCATTTACAATTATTTCCTCTGTCACGTCCGTGTAACTTGTACAATATGGTTGAATTTATTGTTCCATCCTATTGTACACTCCCCCTCCCCCCAGGATGAACATTCAGGATGTGTAAAGGCGCTCCAAAGGCTCTCCCAACCTGTTTTTTTTATAATTCAAACATACTTTCCAAACCCTAAAATCTTCCTGAATATTCTACAAGATCAGAGTATTTTTAAATCTACCAGTTGGTGCTGAAATGGAGATGAGGATGCATAGATGGCATTCTCTGATCCCTATTTTCTGAGCCTGTTCTCTCGATGTATCAAATCAAATCACATTGTATTTGTCACATGCGCTGAATACAACAGGTGTAGACCTTGCCGTGAAATGCTTACTTACAAGCCTTTAACCAACAACGCAGTTTTAAGAAAATACAGTTAAGAAAATATTTACCAAATAAACTAAAGTAAAAAATAATTTAAAAAAAAAGTAACACAATAAAATAACAACAATGAGGCTATACACAGGGGTACAGGTACAGGTCAGTCAAGGGCATTTGTACATGTAGATAGGGGTAAAGTGAATATGCAGTGTAAAAACAAGGGGGTGTCAAATCAAATCACATTTTATTTGTCACATACACATGGTTAGCAGATGTTAATGCGAGTGTAGTGAAATGTTTGTGCTTCTAGTTCCGACAATGCAGTAATAACCCACGAGTAATCTAACCTAACAATTTCACAACATCTACCTTATACACACAAGTGTAAAGGGATGAAGAATATGTACATAAAAATATATGAATGAGTGATGGTACAGAACGGCATAGGCAAGATGCAGTAGATGGTATCGAGTACAGTATATACATATGAGATGAGTAATGTAGGGTATGTAAACATATAAAAGTGGCATTGCTTAAAGTGGCTAGTGATACATGTATTACATAAAGATGGTAAGATGCAGTAGATGGTATAGAATACAGTATATACATATGAGATGAGTAATGTAGGGTATGTAAACATATAAAAGTGGCATTGCTTAAAGTGGCTAGTGATACATGTATTACATAAAGATGGTAAGATGCAGTAGATGGTACAGAGTACGTTATATACATATGAGAGGAGTAATGTAGGGAATGTAAACATTATATTAAGTGGCATTGTTTAAAGTGGCTAGTGATACATGTTTTACATCCATTTTTCCATTATTAAAGTGGCTGGAGTTGAGTCAGTGTGTTGGCAGCAGCCACTCAATGTTAGTGGTGGTTGTTTAACAGTCTGATGGCCTTGGGATATAAGCTGTTTTTCAGTCTCTCGGTCCCTGCTTTGATGCACCTGTACTGACCTCGCCTTCTGGATGATAGCGGGGTGAACAGGCAGTGGCTCGGGTGGGTGTTGTCCTTGATGATCTTTATGGCCTTCCTGTGACATCGGGTGGTGTAGGTGTCCTGGAGGGCAGGTAGTTTGCCCCCGGTGATGCGTTGTACAGACCTCACTACCCTCTGGAGAGCCTTACGGTTGTGGGCGGAGCAGTTGCTGTACCAGGCGGTGAGGTGATACAGCCCGACAGGATGCTCTCGATTGGCATCTGTAAAAGTTAGTGAGTGCTTTTGATGACAAGCCATATTTCTTCAGCCTCCTGAGGTTGAAGAGGCGCTGCTGCGCCTTCTTCACCACGCTGCCTGTGTGGGTGGACCAATTCAGTTTGTCCGTGATGTGTATGCCGAGGAACTTAAAACTTACTACCCTCTCCACCACTGTCCTGTCGATGTGGATAGGGGGGTGCTCCCTCTGCTGTTTCCTGAAGTCCACAATCATCTCCTTTGTTTTGTTGACGTTGAGTGTGAGGTTATTTAGGGTGGAGGTGATATGGTCCTTGACTAGTCTCTCAAAGCACTTCATGATGACGGAAGTGAGTGCTACGGGGCGGTAGTCGTTTAGCTTTGTTACCTTAGCTTTCTTGGGAACAGGAACAATGGTGGCCCTCTTGAAGCATGTGGCAACAGCAGACTGGGATAAGGATTGATTGAATATGTCCGTAAACACACGAGCCAGCTGGTCTGTGCATGCTCTGAGGATGCGGCTGGGGATGCCGTCTGGGCCTGCAGCCTTGTGAGGGTTAACACTTAGCTTGTTTGATTGCCTTGCGGAGGGAATAGCTACACTGTTTGTATTCGGTCATGTTTCCAGTCACCTTGCCCTGGTTAAACGCAGTGGTTCGCGCATTCAGTTTTGCGCGAATGCTGCCATCAATCCACTGTTTCTGGTTTGGGAATGTTTTGATAGTTGCTGTGGGTACGACATCGCCGATGCACTTGCTAATAAACTCGCTCACCGAATCAGCGTATTTGTCAATGTTGTTGTTTGACGCAATGCGGAACATATCCCAATCCACATGATTGAAGCAATCTTGAAGCGTGGAATCAGATTCGTCGGACCAGCGTTGAACAGACCTGGGCGCGGGAGCTTCCGGTTTTAGTCTCTGTCGATAGGCAGGGAGCAACAAAATGGAGTCGTGGTCAGCTTTTCCGAAAGCAGTGCGGGGCAGGGCCTTATATGCGTCATGGAAGTTAGAATAACAAAGATCCAGGGTTTTACCAGCCCTGGTAACACAATCGATATGCTGATGGAATTTAGGGAGTCTTGTTTTCAGATTAGCCTTGTTAAAATCCCCAGCTACAATAAATACAGTCTCAGGATAAGTGGTTTCCAGTTTACATAGAGTCAAATAAAGTCCTTTCAGGGCCATCGATGTGTCTGCTTGGGGGGGGAATATATGCGGCTGTGATTATAATCAATGATAATTTTCTTGGTAGATAATGAGGTCAACATTTGATTGTGAGGAATTCTAAGTCAGGTGAACAGAAGGACTTGAGTTCCTGTATGTTGTTATGAGCACACCACATCTCGTTAATCATAAGGCATACCCCCCTGCTCTTATATCCAGTAGTTCCTCCCGACTGTATGTAATAAAACCTAAGATTACCTGGGTTACCAATTGTAAGAAATAACACGAAGCGAGGCGGCCATCTACAGTGGGGCAAAAAAGTATTTAGTCAGCCACCAATTGTGCAAGTTCTCCCACCTAAAAATATGAGATAGGCCTGTACTTTTCATCATAGGTACACTTCAACTATGACAGACAAAATGAGAAGAAAAATCCAGAAAATCACATTGTAGGATTTTTAATGAATTTATTTGCAAATTATGGTGGAAAATAAGTATTTGGTCACCTACAAACAAGCAAGATTTCTGGCACTCACAGACCTGTAACTTCTTCTTTAAGAGGCTCCTCTGTCCTCCAGTCGTTACCTGTATTAATGGCACCTGTCTGAACTTGTTATCAGTATAAAAGACACCTGTCCACAACCTCAAACAGTCACATTCCAAACTCCACTATGGCCAAGACCAAAGAGCTGTCAAAGGACACCAGAAACAAAATTGTAGGCCTGCACCAGGCTGGGAAGACTGAATCTGCAATAGGTAAGCAGCTTGGTTTGAAGAAATCAACTGTGGGAGCAATTATTAGGAAATGGAAGACATACAAGACCACTGATAATCTCCCTCGATCTGGGGCTCCACGCAAGATCTCACCACGTGGGGTCAAAATGATCACAAGAACGGTGAGCAAAAATCCCAGAACCACACGGCGGGACCTAGTGAATGACCTGCAGAGAGCTGGGACCAAAGTAACAAAGCCTACCATCAGCAAGGGCATTGAAGATTAAACGTGGCTGGGTCTTTCAGCATGACAATGATCCCAAACACACCGCCCAGGCAACGAAGGAGTGGCTTCGTAAGAAGCATTTCAAGGTCCTGGAGTGGCCTAGCCAGTCTCCAGATCTCAACCCCATAGAAAATCTTTGGAGGGAGTTGAAAGTCTGTGTTGCCCAGCAACAGCCCCAAAACATCACTGCTCTAGAAGAGATCTGCATGGAGGAATGGGCCAAAATACCAGCAACAGTGTGTGAAAACCTTGTGAAGACTTACAGAAATGTTTGACCTCTGTCATTGCCAACAGAGGGTATATAACAAAGTATTGAGATAAACTTTTGTTATTGAACTAATACTTATTTTCCACCATAATTTGCAAATAAATTCATTAAAAATCCTACAATGTGATTTTCTGGATTTTTTTTCTCCCATTTTGTCTGTCATAGTTGAAGTGTACCTATGATGAAACTTACAGGCCTCTCTCATCTTTTTAAGTGGGAGAACTTGCACAATTGGTGGCTGACTAAATACTTTTTTGCCCCAATGTATGTCGGTGCCGGAAGTAACAATGCAAATTGTCTGGGTGGACATTTTATTAATTGTTCAGCAGTCTTATGGCTTGGGGGTAGAAGCTGTTAAGGAGACTGTTGGACCTGGACTTGGCGCTCCGGTACCGCTTGCCGTGCGGTAACAGAGAGAACAGTCTGGAGCCTCCCGAGTGGAGCAGTGGTCTGAGGCACTACATCACAGTGCTAGCTGTGCCATTAGAGATTCTGGGTTTGAGTCCAGGCTCTGTCGCAGACCTAGAGACCCATGGGGTGGCGCACAATTGGCCCAGTGTTGTCCGGGTTGGTGGAGGGTTTGGCTGGCAGCGATGTTCTTGTCCCATTGCGCCCTAGCGCAGTGCACGCTGGCACAGTCACCACCGTAAACTTGGCCATAATTGGATCTTCCAGCAATACAATGATCCCAAGCACACATCAAAATAAACAAGAAATTGTTCATTGACCATCAAATCTACATTTTGGAATGGCCTTCTCAGTCTCCGGACTTGAACCCCATTGAAAACCTGTGGTTTGAATTGAAGAGGGCAGTCGATAAGAGCAGACAAAATAATATTAAGGATCTGGAAATATTCTGTATGGAGAAATTATCTAAGATCCCTCCCAATGTTCTCCAATATGAGATTGTTCTCCTATCTCATTAATCATGATAGAAATGGCTCAGTAACATTATCCTCGCAAGGGGTGGGTAATTAAAAACAGGGGTGCCAAAAATGATATCGTTTTTTGCACATTTTTGTTCAGAATTTTTTATTTAATTATTTTTGGTTGATTCCATTGAGTAATTAATCAAGTAAAATATATTTCCCATGTTGCAAAATTACAATATAGCTCAGTACTGGTATTATTTATTCTATACATTATTTTTTGTTCATTTTCTTTTATCAAGGGTGCCACTCCTTTTGGAGGTGACTGTACCACACACCTCTCTCTTCCTCCAGAGTTGCAACGATGCTCCCCAGGTGAGGTCAAAGAGTCCCAGGGCCTCCATGCTAGGGCCCAAGTCTCCTGTTTCACGGATCAGGCCAGTCTCACCCCCACCAATACCACGACCCCCAGAAATGGATATGTAATGTACTATATCCATTCAACTCAACTCTGGAACTCGAAGCCAGTTCCACTGCCTTTTTTAATTCTTCCCTTCTAATCAGGGACAGATTTTGACCTGGGACAACAGGTGTGTGCAAATAATTATCAGGCAGAACAGAAAACTAGCAGGCCCCGGACCTTGTAGGGTAAGAGTTGTGTACCCGTACTACATCATTAGCTCCAGCACCCCCTTCTGGTCATGTATTCACTGCTAATGCAATTGTTTTACATGTTGTTCTATCTTTTGGCCACCAGAGAACAGTGCATAGCTACTGATGTCTTTCTCATGTGGCGTTCAGGCCAGTCTATGGCAGGGGAGGCCAACCCTCCTCCTGGAGAACTACTGGGTTTGCAGAACTTCGCTCCTGTCCTGCTGAATACACACAGTATTCTACTATTCAGCTGCTCATCAGCTGTTTCATCAGCTTAATCAGGTATGTTAAAGTAGGGTTTGAACAAAAGCCTGCATGCCCAGTAGCTCTCCAAGAGGAGGGTTGGCAACTCCTAGTCTATGGGGTACATGACTTGTGCATAATATATTCATTCATAGGCACTGGACAGATGGAAAGAGGAAATTGTTGTTCAGAGTAACTTGTTAATGATGGATAGATGAAATGGAATCACGATGAACACACGCCAATCCTCACCCACAACACATGCTATTGTTCTCCGCTTAAACAAACACGATACTGATAGATAAGAGCACACATATTGTACTTTGAAACTTTAACACCATGCTAAATACTTTCCCCTTTTTTTCTAAATATCAAATCACAATCTCTAGGCTCATTTTGATAAGGACCCAGAAATGTACTACCGGTATTCGTAATATTAGCTGATATTATGTTCATGAATTGGTCAAAGTCACCAACCAGGACACCATGTACAAAATGGTCTGGTGAGGATGATATTAACAGCTGCTTACTTGGTGTTCATCAATCTCTTGATCCATATTGATCAATTATTACTGTGCTGGCTGTGACAAGTCTACATCTACATAGTCTACAGTACATAGTCTTGAAATTGAACAAAAACATAACACAGTAGAAAACTGAATTTAAACGAGTATTTTTCTTCCCTGAAATGCAGCGATTGTGATACTTATGTATTGTATATTGTGTTTTTTGGTGGTGCGGTTTTCATGTAAGCCTTTGGGCTTCCAACCACACCTGCACACCGTTTCTTTTTCGTTTAAAAATAAAAAATCTGTATTGTTGACTATCACTTGTTTTCTTTGGTGCAAATAAATCCAACTCAAACTAAATCATCATAACTACTGGTTTACAGTAACAAAACAAAACATCTTCATGGAAGTATTTTAATCTTCACGATAAAGCTGAAATTGTTACTTTTAGTCGACACCTACTCTCAAACTCTGAGACAAGGATATACACAATTAGGACTCTGGTTGTCTATGTTCTCCCAATCCCTCAGGCACTTTAGGTTGAAATAAAAACACAGGGAATCCAAAAGTGACTGATTACTGCACACAAAAATGCAGGTTTGACTTTATTTCTTTCAAACACATTAGAAACTAAAAATAAGAATACAATTCTTCACATTGTTGTTGCCTGGAGACGTTTTTCTGCCAAAGAGAAAGGAACCCAAATG